>NC_086449.1:820013761-820221527 GCF_028390025.1 Pseudophryne corroboree | reverse complement strand
TCCCTGTGTGACTGCTGTATGTCTCCTGGGTGATGATATCTCCTGTGTGACTGCTGTATGTCTCCTGGGTGATGATATCCCTGTGTGACTGCTGTATGTCTCCTGGGTAATGATATCCTGTGTGACTGCTGTATGTCTCCTGGGTGATGATATCCTGTGTGACTGCTGTATGTCTCCTGGGTGATGATATCCCTGTGTGACTGCTGTATGTCTCCTGGGTGATGATATCCTGTGTGACTGCTGTGTATGTCTCCTGGGTGATGATATCCTGTGTGACTGCTGTATGTCTCCTGGGTGATGATATCCTGTGTGACTGCTGTATGTCTCCTGGGTGATGATATCCTGTGTGACTGCTGTATGTCTCCTGGGTGATGATATCCTGTGTGACTGCTGTATGTCTCCTGGGTGATGATATCTCCTGTGTGACTGCTGTATGTCTCCTGGGTGATGATACCCTGTGTGACTGCTGTATGTCTCCTGGGTGATGATATCTCCTGTGTGACTGCTGTATGTCTCCTGGGTGATGATATCCTGTGTGACTGCTGTATGTCTCCTGGGTGATGATATCCTGTGTGACTGCTGTATGTCTCCTGGGTGATGATATCCTGTGTGACTGCTGTATGTCTCCTGGGTGATGATATCCTGTGTGACTGCTGTATGTCTCCTGGGTGATGATATCTCCTGTGTGACTGCTGTATGTCTCCTGGGTGATGATATCCTGTGTGACTGCTGTATGTCTCCTGGGTGATGATATCCTGTGTGACTGCTGTATGTCTCCTGGGTGATGATATCCTGTGTGACTGCTGTATGTCTCCTGGGTGATGATATCCTGTGTGACTGCTGTATGTCTCCTGGGTGATGATATCTCCTGTGTGACTGCTGTATGTCTCCTGGGTGATGATACCCTGTGTGACTGCTGTATGTCTCCTGGGTGATGATACTCCTGTGTGACTGCTGTATGTCTCCTGGGTGATGATATCTCCTGTGTGACTGCTGTATGTCTCCTGGGTGATGATATCCTGTGTGACTGCTGTATGTCTCCTGGGTGATGATATCCTGTGTGACTGCTGTATGTCTCCTGGGTGATGATATCCTGTGTGACTGCTGTATGTCTCCTGGGTGATGATATCCTGTGTGACTGCTGTATGTCTCCTGGGTGATGATATCCTGTGTGACTGCTGTATGTCTCCTGGGTGATGATATCCTGTGTGACTGCTGTATGTCTCCTGGGTGATGATATCCTGTGTGACTGCTGTATGTCTCCTGGGTGATGATATCCTGTGTGACTGCTGTATGTCTCCTGGGTGATGATATCTCCTGTGTGACTGCTGTATGTCTCCTGGGTGATGATATCCTGTGTGACTGCTGTATGTCTCCTGGGTGATGATATCCCTGTGTGACTGCTGTATGTCTCCTGGGTGATGATATCCTGTGTGACTGCTGTATGTCTCCTGGGTGATGATATCCCCTGTGTGACTGCTGTATGTCTCCTGGGTGATGATATCCTGTGTGACTGCTGTATGTCTCCTGGGTGATGATATCCTGTGTGACTGCTGTATGTCTCCTGGGTGATGATATCCTGTGTGACTGCTGTATGTCTCCTGGGTGATGATATCCCTGTGTGACTGCTGTATGTCTCCTGGGTGATGATATCCTGTGTGACTGCTGTATGTCTCCTGGGTGATGATGTCTCCTGTGTGACTGCTGTATGTCTCCTGGGTGATGATATCCCCTGTGTGACTGCTGTATGTCTCCTGGGTGATGATATCTCCTGTGTGACTGCTGTATGTCTCCTGGGTGATGATATCATGTGTGACTGCTGTATGTCTCCTGGGTGATGATATCCCCTGTGTGACTGCTGTATGTCTCCTGGGTGATGATACCCCTGTGTGACTGCTGTATGTCTCCTGGGTGATGATATCCTGTGTGACTGCTGTATGTCTCCAGGGTGATGATATCCCTGTGTGACTGCTGTACGTCTGCTGGGTGATGATATCCTGTGTGACTGCTGTATGTCTCCTGGGTGATGATATCCTGTGTGACTGCTGTATGTCTCCTGGGTGATGATATCCTGTGTGACTGCTGTATGTCTCCTGGGTGATGATATCCTGTGTGACTGCTGTATGTCTCCTGGTGATGATATCCCCTGTGTGACTGCTGTATGTCTCCTGGGTGATGATATCTCCTGTGTGACTGCTGTATGTCTCCTGGGTGATGATATCATGTGTGACTGCTGTATGTCTCCTGGGTGATGATATCCTGTGTGACTGCTGTATGTCTCCTGGGTGATGATATCCTGTGTGACTGCTGTATGTCTCCTGGGTGATGATATCTCCTGTGTGACTGCTGTATGTCTCCTGGTGATGATATCCTGTGTGACTGCTGTATGTCTCCTGGGTGATGATATCCTGTGTGACTGCTGTATGTCTCCTGGGTGATGATATCCTGTGTGACTGCTGTATGTCTCCTGGGTGATGATATCCTGTGTGACTGCTGTATGTCTCCTGGGTGATGATATCCTGTGTGACTGCTGTATGTCTCCTGGGTGATGATATCCTGTGTGACTGCTGTATGTCTCCTGGGTGATGATATCTCCTGTGTGACTGCTGTATGTCTCCTGGGTGATGATATCCTGTGTGACTGCTGTATGTCTCCTGGGTGATGATACCCCCTGTGTGACTGCTGTACGTCTCCTGGGTGATGATATCTCCTGTGTGACTGCTGTATGTCTCCTGGGTGATGATATCCTGTGTGACTGCTGTATGTCTCCTGGGTGATGATATCCTGTGTGACTGCTGTATGTCTCCTGGGTGATGATACCTCCTGTGTGACTGCTGTACGTCTCCTGGGTGATGATATCTCCTGTGTGACTGCTGTATGTCTCCTGGGTGATGATATCCTGTGTGACTGCTGTATGTCTCCTGGGTGATGATATCCTGTGTGACTGCTGTATGTCTCCTGGGTGATGATATCCTGTGTGACTGCTGTATGTCTCCTGGGTGATGATATCCTGTGTGACTGCTGTATGTCTCCTGGGTGATGATATCCTGTGTGACTGCTGTATGTCTCCTGGGTGATGATATCCTGTGTGACTGCTGTATGTCTCCTGGGTGATGATATCCTGTGTGACTGCTGTATGTCTCCTGGGTGATGATATCCTGTGTGACTGCTGTATGTCTCCTGGGTGATGATATCCTGTGTGACTGCTGTATGTCTCCTGGGTGATGATATCCCCTGTGTGACTGCTGTATGTCTCCTGGGTATGATATCCTGTGTGACTGCTGTATGTCTCCTGGGTGATGATATCCTGTGTGACTGCTGTATGTCTCCTGGGTGATGATATCTCCTGTGTGACTGCTGTATGTCTCCTGGGTGATGATATCTCCTGTGTGACTGCTGTATGTCTCCTGGGTGATGATATCCTGTGTGACTGCTGTATGTCTCCTGGGTGATGATATCCTGTGTGACTGCTGTATGTCTCCTGGGTGATGATATCCTGTGTGACTGCTGTATGTCTCCTGGGTGATGATACCCCTGTGTGACTGCTGTATGTCCCTGGGTGATGATATCCTGTGTGACTGCTGTATGTCTCCTGGGTGATGATATCCTGTGTGACTGCTGTATGTCTCCTGGGTGATGATATCCCTGTGTGACTGCTGTATGTCTCCTGGGTGATGATACCCCTGTGTGACTGCTGTATGTCTCCTGGGTGATGATACCCCTGTGTGACTGCTGTATGTCTCCTGGGTGATGATATCTCCTGTGTGACTGCTGTATGTGTCCTGGGTGATGATATCCTGTGTGACTGCTGTATGTCTCCTGGGTGATGATATCCTGTGTGACTGCTGTATGTCTCCTGGGTGATGATATCCTGTGTGACTGCTGTATGTCTCCTGGGTGATGATATCCTGTGTGACTGCTGTATGTCTCCTGGGTGATGATATCCTGTGTGACTGCTGTATGTCTCCTGGGTGATGATATCCTGTGTGACTGATGTATGTCTCCTGGGTGATGATATCCTGTGTGACTGCTGTATGTCTCCTGGGTGATGATACCCCTGTGTGACTGCTGTATGTCTCCTGGGTGATGATATCCTGTGTGACTGCTGTATGTCTCCTGGGTGATGATATCCTGTGTGACTGATGTATGTCTCCTGGGTGATGATATCCTGTGTGACTGCTGTATGTCTCCTGGGTGATGATACCCCCTGTGTGACTGCTGTATGTCTCCTGGGTGATGATATCCCTGTGTGACTGCTGTATGTCTCCTGGGTGATGATATCCTGTGTGACTGCTGTATGTCTCCTGGGTGATGATACCCTCTGTGTGACTGCTGTACGTCTCCTGGGTGATGATATCCTGTGTGACTGCTGTATGTCTCCTGGGTGATGATATCCTGTGTGACTGCTGTATGTCTCCTGGGTGATGATATCTCCTGTGTGACTGCTGTATGTCTCCTGGGTGATGAATATCCCTGTGTGACTGCTGTATGTCTCCTGGGTGATGATATCCCCTGTGTGACTGCTGTATGTCTCCTGGGTGATGATATCCTGTGTGACTGCTGTATGTCTCCTGGGTGATGATATCCTGTGTGACTGCTGTATGTCTCCTGGGTGATGATACCCCTGTGTGACTGCTGTATGTCTCCTGGGTGATGATATCCTGTGTGACTGCTGTATGTCTCCTGGGTGATGATATCCTGTGTGACTGCTGTATGTCTCCTGGGTGATGATATCTCCTGTGTGACTGCTGTATGTCTCCTGGGTGATGATATCCCTGTGTGACTGCTGTATGTCTCCTGGGTAATGATATCCTGTGTGACTGCTGTATGTCTCCTGGGTGATGATATCCTGTGTGACTGCTGTATGTCTCCTGGGTGATGATATCTCCTGTGTGACTGCTGTATGTCTCCTGGGTGATGATATCCTGTGTGACTGCTGTATGTCTCCTGGGTGATGATATCCTGTGTGACTGCTGTATGTCTCCTGGGTGATGATATCCCTGTGTGACTGCTGTATGTCTCCTGGGTGATGATATCCTTTGTGACTGCTGTATGTCTCCTGGGTGATGATGTCTCCTGTGTGACTGCTGTATGTCTCCTGGGTGATGATATCCTGTGTGACTGCTGTATGTCTCCTGGGTGATGATATCCTGTGTGACTGCTGTATGTCTCCTGGGTGATGATATCCTGTGTGACTGCTGTATGTCTCCTGGGTGATGATATCCCTGTGTGACTGCTGTATGTCTCCTGGGTGATGATATCCTGTGTGACTGCTGTATGTCTCCTGGGTGATGATATCCCTGTGTGACTGCTGTATGTCTCCTGGGTGATGATATCCTGTGTGACTGCTGTATGTCTCCTGGTGATGATATCCCTGTGTGACTGCTGTATGTCTCCTGGGTGATGATATCCCCTGTGTGACTGCTGTATGTCTCCTGGGTGATGATATCCTGTGTGACTGCTGTATGTCTCCTGGGTGATGATATCCTGTGTGACTGCTGTATGTCTCCTGGGTGATGATATCCCTGTGTGACTGCTGTATGTCTCCTGGGTGATGATATCCTGTGTGACTGCTGTATGTCTCCTGGGTGATGATACCCCTGTGTGACTGCTGTATGTCTCCTGGGTGATGATATCCTGTGTGACTGCTGTATGTCTCCTGGGTGATGATATCCTGTGTGACTGCTGTATGTCTCCTGGGTGATGATACCCCCTGTGTGACTGCTGTATGTCTCCTGGGTGATGATATCCTGTGTGACTGCTGTATGTCTCCTGGGTGATGATATCCTGTGTGACTGCTGTATGTCTCCTGGGTGATGATATCTCCTGTGTGACTGCTGTATGTCTCCTGGGTGATGATATCCCCTGTGTGACTGCTGTATGTCTCCTGGGTGATGATATCCTGTGTGACTGCTGTATGTCTCCTGGGTGATGATATCCTGTGTGACTGCTGTATGTCTCCTGGGTGATGATACCCCCTGTGTGACTGCTGTATGTCTCCTGGGTGATGATACCCCTGTGTGACTGCTGTATGTCTCCTGGGTGATGATATCCTGTGTGACTGCTGTATGTCTCCTGGGTGATGATACTCCTGTGTGACTGCTGTATGTCTCCTGGGTGATGATACCCCTGTGTGACTGCTGTATGTCTCCTGGGTGATGATATCCTGTGTGACTGCTGTATGTCTCCTGGGTGATGATACCCCCTGTGTGACTGCTGTATGTCTCCTGGGTGATGATATCCTGTGTGACTGCTGTATGTCTCCTGGGTGATGATATCCTGTGTGACTGCTGTATGTCTCCTGGGTGATGATATCTCCTGTGTGACTGCTGTATGTCTCCTGGGTGATGATATCCTGTGTGACTGCTGTATGTCTCCTGGGTGATGATATCCTGTGTGACTGCTGTATGTCTCCTGGGTGATGATATCCTGTGTGACTGCTGTATGTCTCCTGGGTGATGATATCCTGTGTGACTGCTGTATGTCTCCTGGGTGATGATATCCTGTGTGACTGCTGTATGTCTCCTGGGTGATGATACCCCTGTGTGACTGCTGTATGTCCCCTGGGTGATGATATCCTGTGTGACTGCTGTATGTCTCCTGGGTGATGATATCCCCTGTGTGACTGCTGTATGTCTCCTGGGTGATGATACCCCCTGTGTGACTGCTGTATGTCTCCTGGGTGATGATATCCTGTGTGACTGCTGTATGTCTCCTGGGTGATGATATCCTGTGTGACTGCTGTATGTCTCCTGGGTGATGATACCCTGTGTGACTGCTGTATGTCCCCTGGGTGATGATATCCTGTGTGACTGCTGTATGTCTCCTGGGTGATGATATCCCTGTGTGACTGCTGTATGTCTCCTGGGTGATGATACCCCCTGTGTGACTGCTGTATGTCTCCTGGGTGATGATACCCCTGTGTGACTGCTGTATGTCTCCTGGGTGATGATATCTCCTGTGTGACTGCTGTATGTGTCCTGGGTGATGATATCCTGTGTGACTGCTGTATGTCTCCTGGGTGATGATATCCTGTGTGACTGCTGTATGTCTCCTGGGTGATGATATCCTGTGTGACTGCTGTATGTCTCCTGGGTGATGATATCCTGTGTGACTGCTGTATGTCTCCTGGGTGATGATATCCTGTGTGACTGCTGTATGTCTCCTGGGTGATGATATCCTGTGTGACTGATGTATGTCTCCTGGGTGATGATATCCTGTGTGACTGCTGTATGTCTCCTGGGTGATGATACCCCCTGTGTGACTGCTGTATGTCTCCTGGGTGATGATATCCTGTGTGACTGCTGTATGTCTCCTGGGTGATGATATCCTGTGTGACTGATGTATGTCTCCTGGGTGATGATATCCTGTGTGACTGCTGTATGTCTCCTGGGTGATGATACCCCCTGTGTGACTGCTGTATGTCTCCTGGGTGATGATATGCCCTGTGTGACTGCTGTATGTCTCCTGGGTGATGATATCCTGTGTGACTGCTGTATGTCTCCTGGGTGATGATACCCTCTGTGTGACTGCTGTACGTCTCCTGGGTGATGATATCCTGTGTGACTGCTGTATGTCTCCTGGGTGATGATATCCTGTGTGACTGCTGTATGTCTCCTGGGTGATGATATCTCCTGTGTGACTGCTGTATGTCTCCTGGGTGATAATATCCCTGTGTGACTGCTGTATGTCTCCTGGGTGATGATATCCCCTGTGTGACTGCTGTATGTCTCCTGGGTGATGATATCCTGTGTGACTGCTGTATGTCTCCTGGGTGATGATATCCTGTGTGACTGCTGTATGTCTCCTGGGTGATGATACCCCTGTGTGACTGCTGTATGTCTCCTGGGTGATGATATCCTGTGTGACTGCTGTATGTCTCCTGGGTGATGATATCCCTGTGTGACTGCTGTATGTCTCCTGGGTGATGATATCTCCTGTGTGACTGCTGTATGTCTCCTGGGTGATGATATCCCTGTGTGACTGCTGTATGTCTCCTGGGTAATGATATCCTGTGTGACTGCTGTATGTCTCCTGGGTGATGATATCCTGTGTGACTGCTGTATGTCTCCTGGGTGATGATATCTCCTGTGTGACTGCTGTATGTCTCCTGGGTGATGATATCCTGTGTGACTGCTGTATGTCTCCTGGGTGATGATATCCTGTGTGACTGCTGTATGTCTCCTGGGTGATGATATCCCTGTGTGACTGCTGTATGTCTCCTGGGTGATGATATCCTTTGTGACTGCTGTATGTCTCCTGGGTGATGATGTCTCCTGTGTGACTGCTGTATGTCTCCTGGGTGATGATATCCTGTGTGACTGCTGTATGTCTCCTGGGTGATGATATCCTGTGTGACTGCTGTATGTCTCCTGGGTGATGATATCCTGTGTGACTGCTGTATGTCTCCTGGGTGATGATATCCCTGTGTGACTGCTGTATGTCTCCTGGGTGATGATATCCTGTGTGACTGCTGTATGTCTCCTGGTGATGATATCCCTGTGTGACTGCTGTATGTCTCCTGGGTGATGATATCCTGTGTGACTGCTGTATGTCTCCTGGGTGATGATATCCCTGTGTGACTGCTGTATGTCTCCTGGGTGATGATATCCCCTGTGTGACTGCTGTATGTCTCCTGGGTGATGATATCCTGTGTGACTGCTGTATGTCTCCTGGGTGATGATATCCTGTGTGACTGCTGTATGTCTCCTGGGTGATGATATCCCTGTGTGACTGCTGTATGTCTCCTGGGTGATGATATCCTGTGTGACTGCTGTATGTCTCCTGGGTGATGATACCCCTGTGTGACTGCTGTATGTCTCCTGGGTGATGATATCCTGTGTGACTGCTGTATGTCTCCTGGGTGATGATATCCTGTGTGACTGCTGTATGTCTCCTGGGTGATGATACCCCCTGTGTGACTGCTGTATGTCTCCTGGGTGATGATATCCTGTGTGACTGCTGTATGTCTCCTGGGTGATGATATCCTGTGTGACTGCTGTATGTCTCCTGGGTGATGATATCTCCTGTGTGACTGCTGTATGTCTCCTGGGTGATGATATCCCCTGTGTGACTGCTGTATGTCTCCTGGGTGATGATATCCTGTGTGACTGCTGTATGTCTCCTGGGTGATGATATCCTGTGTGACTGCTGTATGTCTCCTGGGTGATGATACCCCCTGTGTGACTGCTGTATGTCTCCTGGGTGATGATACCCCTGTGTGACTGCTGTATGTCTCCTGGGTGATGATATCCTGTGTGACTGCTGTATGTCTCCTGGGTGATGATACTCCCTGTGTGACTGCTGTATGTCTCCTGGGTGATGATACCCCTGTGTGACTGCTGTATGTCTCCTGGGTGATGATATCCTGTGTGACTGCTGTATGTCTCCTGGGTGATGATACCCCCTGTGTGACTGCTGTATGTCTCCTGGGTGATGATATCCTGTGTGACTGCTGTATGTCTCCTGGGTGATGATATCCTGTGTGACTGCTGTATGTCTCCTGGGTGATGATATCTCCTGTGTGACTGCTGTATGTCTCCTGGGTGATGATATCCTGTGTGACTGCTGTATGTCTCCTGGGTGATGATATCCTGTGTGACTGCTGTATGTCTCCTGGGTGATGATATCCTGTGTGACTGCTGTATGTCTCCTGGGTGATGATATCCTGTGTGACTGCTGTATGTCTCCTGGGTGATGATATCCTGTGTGACTGCTGTATGTCTCCTGGGTGATGATGTCTCCTGTGTGACTGCTGTATGTCTCCTGGGTGATGATATCCTGTGTTACTGCTGTATGTCTCCTGGGTGATGATATCCTGTGTGACTGCTGTATGTCTCCTGGGTGATGATATCCTGTGTGACTGCTGTATGTCTCCTGGGTGATGATATCCCCTGTGTGACTGATGTATGTCTCCTGGGTGATGATATCCTGTGTGACTGCTGTATGTCTCCTGGGTGATGATATCCTGTGTGACTGCTGTATGTCTCCTGGGTGATGATATCTCCTGTGTGACTGCTGTATGTCTCCTGGGTGATGATATCCTGTGTGACTGCTGTATGTCTCCTGGGTGATGATATCCTGTGTGACTGCTGTATGTCTCCTGGGTGATGATATCCTGTGTGACTGCTGTACGTCTCCTGGGTGATGATATCTCCTGTGTGACTGCTGTATGTCTCCTGGGTGATGATATCTCCTGTGTGACTGCTGTACGTCTCCTGGGTGATGATATCTCCTGTGTGACTGCTGTATGTCTCCTGGGTGATGATATCCCCTGTGTGACTGCTGTATGTCTCCTGGGTG
This sequence comes from Pseudophryne corroboree, assembly GCF_028390025.1. Classification (NCBI taxonomy): domain Eukaryota; kingdom Metazoa; phylum Chordata; class Amphibia; order Anura; family Myobatrachidae; genus Pseudophryne; species Pseudophryne corroboree. The sequence goes on along the minus strand of NC_086449.1, from coordinate 820,211,225 downwards.
ATGATATCCTGTGTGACTGCTGTATGTCTCCTGGGTGATGATATCCTGTGTGACTGCTGTATGTCTCCTGGGTGATGATATCCTGTGTGACTGCTGTATGTCTCCTGGGTGATGATATCCCCTGTGTGACTGCTGTACGTCTCCTGGGTGATAATACCCCCTGTGTGACCGACACCCCCCCCCCCCCCCCCCATCTATTACAGTTGCATTAGAAGATAAGTAAATGTCATATAACAATATACTGCAGAAGAGAAGTTTCAGATTCCATACTTTGACTTCTTTGATAGTTTCCACCAATAAGCCGGCTGCCCCCCAGCCCCCCTCCTGTTCCACCCTTCCCAGCACAGGGGACAGGACTGTGTGACGGTGGGAAGGAGGAGACGGATGGGGGAACTCTGGAGACAGCAGAGGCGAGGGGAGACTGCCTCAGCCCTGGAGCACCATGAGACAGCACTCAGCATACAGGTGAGCCATCAGCAGACGGGTGACTGAGCCATACACACATTCCTCTTACCTGCCCGGGCTCCAACCCGAAACACTGCCACCAACGGGGGCGAGAGACTTCTCATACGTGACCCAGCATCTGACGCAGGTGCCTGAGCCATACACACAGTAGTCTCACCTGTGCCCAGTCCTCCCTCATACAGCTGTTAGATTCACAGCCATGTTAGCATTACAGGTAAACTCACAAAGCAGCCGCGACTTTGGCGGATTCGGGCGCTGGGTTTAAAGATATTCAATGCCAACCCCCAGTTTTTATTTATTTATTTAATTTTATTGCCCTTGCAGATCCGAAACCGCAGAAGACTGGTTGGCTTTGAAAAGCGGCGCTTAGTACATTTAACTCTTAGGGGGATATTCAATTTGCAGATGTATTTAATTGCCTGCGCTAAGGGATTGAGCTGCTTTCTTAGATTGGATTTTTATGATGTTTAAAAGAAAGCGCTAGGGATGTTTGATGAAATGTTAAATAAAAGACGTGAATATAATAGTGAATATAAAAGTAAAGCGGTACCTGTAAAAAATAAAAAATTGTTAATATTAAAATGTTTACACTCTTTTGAGTGAATGTGGAAGAGGAGGTAGCCGGCAACACTTTATTGCTGCTGAATGTCCAGGGAGCCCCTGAAGAAAACCACTGTGTTTCTATGGGTCTGTAAGAATAGAAAGAAGTGCCTTTATTTCATCAAAACGCCTTCTTCAAGATGTTCTTGTAATTCTTTCATAAATCTTTGCCGCGGACGAACAACATCGGAGCCGCGGTGCTCATAGCGGCGTCCAGCGGCTTTTCAATTGGCACCCGGCGGTTCCTGCAATCAGTGAGCTCCACGGCACTGAAGTTTAGCACAGGGAAAGGTAGGAATTCATGGACATTCAGCAGCAATAAAGTGTTGCCGGCTACCTCCTCTTCCACATTCACTCAAAAGAGTGTAAACATTTTAATATTAACAATTTTTTCTTTTTTACAGGTACCGCTTTACTTTTATATTCACTTTTATATTCACGTCTTTTATTTAACATTTCATCAAACATCCCTAGCGCTTTCTTTTAAACATCATGGATATTCAATTTGGCCCGAAGATACATCGGGAGTAAAAAACCCCGATGTTTCTTCGGGTGCTGCGGTCGGGCTATTTAATTTGCTCGGCCGGTAAAACCTGCTTTTTCATCCGTAAACACACAGGTTCAGTGAAACCTGTGTGTTTTCGGGTGAAATAGCTCCGTTTTCGGATGAAAACGGGGCTGTTATCGGGCATTTTGCTCCGCCTGCTGGAGGCAGGTGAAGCAAAACCCCCGATAAGCCGCGGCACGCGCCGGCTTATTGGGGCCAATAAAATAGCCCCCGGCAGCGATACTTATCACCCGCCACCATCGGGACAAATTAAATAACCCCAATAGTATCTCATCCCAAAATATGGTGCCAACTTGCACCCCTCTAATTACATACCTACCAGTCTGACCCAGAAACATACGTACATGCCTAAACCTATATGCACATCCCTAATATACTCACTATGCCTATTAAGATAAATTAATTATTCTTTATATAATTTATACATCTGTTTAATGCTTAGTAACTAAGAGGGTTATTCAGAGTTGATAGCAAACCAAAAAAGATAGCAATTGGGCAAAACCATGTGCAGTGCAGGTGGGGCAGATGTGTAACATATGCAGAGAGAGTTACATTTGAAGGGGGGGGGGTGTTCAAGCTGAAATCTAAATTGCAGTGTAAAAATAAAGCGGACAGTATTTACCCTGCACAGAAACAATATAACCCACCCAAATCTAACTCTCTCTGCACATGTTACATCTGCCCCACCTGCAGTGCACATGGTTTTGCCTAATTGCTAACTCTTTTGGTTTGCTAACAACTCTGAATAACCCCCTAATAGCTAATATACAAAACCAATGTGACGCGGGCCCTGGGCTACATACATCCCTCAAATCCTCAGTGTCACCTGCCAATATCTGACCCTGTGACTGAGCTACAGACACGTTCCCTGAGCCCTCAGTATCTCTGCCCCAGATCCCCGCACAGCACCGTAACAGGCTACCCGTACCCTGTATATACATTCCTTTCATCATTAGTATTCCTCTGTGCAATCACTCACCAATGCACCTGCTCTGCAGACAGGTCGTCCATTGTTGGCTTACTATAGAGAGCTATCCCGGGACAGGACGGGCAACCGCTGGCTGGACGGAGCATTTAAACAGCTGAGAGGAAGAAGTATCAAGCACTGGAGAGAGATAAAGTGGAGAAGTATCAAGCACTGGAGAGAGATAAAGTGGAGAAGTATGAAGCACTGGAGAGAGATAAAGTGGGGAAGTTGCCCAAAGTAAATCAGCTTCTGTCATTTCAAAGACTGTGCTAGATAAATGACCGTTACAGACTGCACTTTATCTCTCTCCAAGACTCGATAGCTCTCCCCCCCAAGCTCAGTGTCCCATTTCCCTTGAGTACTAATCTATGGGACCCGAGCCTCAGATATAGTGGGGAGGCTTCAGATCTCCACGAGCACCATGAAGAGCTAACAAGGGACAGACAGCACCAGGAGGCATGCTGGAACCTGTAGTGCTCCACACCTGACATTTGCCGGATTGACTTGCTGAGTGTCCGCTCTGATATAAACCTGTGAGCCAGCATTATTTATCAGCTCCCACTACAGTAAGTGACGTGCCGGAGGGGTAAGTACAGGAGCGTGATTTGGTCTGCCGCTCATTCATCTAACATCTGTGCTTTGTACTGCGCCACTGCACCAGCGTCATCCCAAGTGCTGAGTGGTTTATTATACGTGCATGTGCTATATACTCCACTGGGTGCTGAGAGAGGGAAGACGGGGCTAGCCTGACACAGAACACAGGACGGTGAGAGGTGACAGGAACACTGCATGGATGTATTCTATCCTTCATTCCCGAAACGGCACTAACTATAGTCCTACCAGTCCAGCACATACCGTATGCCTGAACTAGAACACGTTCCGTCACTTCTCAGTAACTCTAGCCCATAACATCACTCCCCCCCCCCCCCCCCCCAAAAAAAAACAAAAAAAAACGATGCACACTTTCTTTATTTAGAGGTAGACGTTCTGTATTGTGTGGTGTTTGCTATAAGTATGTGATACTAGTCACCGCTTTATGGGGGTAATTCCAAGTTGATCGCAGCAGGAAATTTTTTAGCAGTTGGGCAAAACCATGTGTACTGCAGGGAGGCAGATATAACATGTGCAGAGAGAGTTAGATTTGGGTGGGGTGAGTTCAATCTGCAATCTAAATTGCAGTGTAAAAATAAAGCAGCCAGTATTTACCCTGCACAGAAACAAAATAACCCACCCAAATCTAACTCTCTCTGCACATGTTATATCTGCCTCCCCTGCAGTGCACATGGTTTTGCCCAACTGCTAAAAAATTTCCTGCTGCGATCAACTTGGATTTACCCCCTATGTACGTGTTCCCAATCTGATGTATCTTTATTACACGTAGCTGCTGGCTTATTTACTATTATCACAGCAGCGCACTGTCAGCTCTTGGCTCATTACTAGCATCGGTTTTCTACTTTTTGGGGGTAATTCTGAGTTGATCGCAGCAGGAAATTTTTTAGCAGTTGGGCAAAACCATGTGCACTGCAGGGGGGGCAGATATAACATGTGCAGAGAGAGTTAGATTTGGGTGGGTTATTTTGTTTCTGTGCAGGGTAAATACTAGCTGCTTTATTTTTACACTGCAATTTAGATTGCAGATTGAACACACCACACCCAAATCTAACTCTCTCTGCACATGTTACATCTGCCTCCCCTGCAGTGCACATGGTTTTGCCCAACTGCTAAAAAATTTCCTGCTGCGATCAACTTGGAATTACCCCCATTGTTTTTATCTTGGAGAATCTGATCACAGCACCAGCTGAGCAGAGTAATGAGCAGACCTAGGAGCTCTTAGGGGGTCTCTTCAATCAGCCACAAGTGCGAGTAAGAGCGGCATATGGTAGACTCATAGGGTTGTGTACAAAAATCCATGAGTCCGGGGGAAATGGGGGCAAGGAGGGGAGAAGATGTAGAAACGCATTTCGCCTCACTCACCCCTCATTTTCCTACATGGTGTACAGATGGAGCCTCACTTATCTAGCCTTCTCTGCTGCACCTAGGTGCACCAAGATTTATTAGCATAAGCCTTTCATCTATTGTTCTCAGCTGCAATACAATACAGAGAGAACAATACAGCAGTGGCTCAATTAATCCTATTAAAGGGATAGATGAGTAGGGCTCCATCTGTACATAATTCATAACTTCATAATCTATAGGGATAAGGGACCTCTAGGGTGAAGGCACAGATAGAGTGTTTTGTGTTGGCCGTGGAGCCTGGGAGGTCATTGGGCCCATCATGCAGTGAATGGATGTTGCTGGATGAGGATGACCCCCATGCTATTTCCCGTCTCCCTCCGCAGGACACCTTCTCCTGTACCCCTCGGACATGGCGGTGAATTTGGACTCGTCGGCTCTCCTATTCTTCTCTCTCCTGGACATTCCATGGCTCCTCTGCATGTCTAGCGCTCTCTGCCCGCACACCACCTTCTACCATGACTGCTGGATCAGACGGTTCCCCGGACTCTTCCTCAGCTTCTCCGCATCAGAGCAGCGTGGAGCCCGAGTGCTACGGAGGCAACCTGAGCCCACTGCCCAGCTGTGCAGCCGCAAGTGCTGTGACCAAGGTGAGGCAGGGGGGAGAGGGGTGACACCAAACATTACACCGTGTTCCAACATGAAGGTGTCGCTGTTCCTGTCTATGACCAGCTGCCAACCTTCTACAACATGTGGTTTGAGTTTTATGTTAAGTTATTTGTTTAGCGCACACATAGTCCGCAGCGCTGTACATTCAATTCAATCCCTGCCCCAGTGGAGGTTACAATCTATATTCCATACCTCTTACTAGACCTTCACTGGCTCCCCTTCCCTTTCAGAATCCAATGCAAACTTCTCAGTCACTAACAAAGCCCTCACCCACTCCTCTCCCACTTACCTCTCTGACATAATCTCCCTTTACACTCCCACCCGTCCTCTTCGCTCTGCTAATGCACACCACCTCTCCTGCCGACTGATTACTTCCTCTCACTCCTATCTCCAAGATTTCTCACGTGCTGCTCCCTTTCTCTGGAATTCCCTACCTCTCCCCCTCAGACTCTCCACCTCTCTACAAAACTTCAAACGGGTTCTTAAGGCCCACGTCTTTACCAATCCCAGTCAAATCTCATCCTAACTCTCTGTCCCACGCTCGGTCTGCCCCATCTGTGTCACCCCTGTCTGTCTGCCCCTCCCCTTAGAATGTAAGCTCTCACGAGCAGGGCCCTCTTCCCTCATGTGCTTATCCTTTTCTTACTTTAATAATCCTCAACTGTCCAAATCCCGCAGTTTTTGGCCACCTTGAAACTTCTCTCTATGTCATCTACTGGTGTAGTTATGCTTAGTTACCCTGTACTTGTCCGATATTGTCTTCAACTGTAAGTCACTGTTTTCCTGTTTTGATTATGTGCATATGTACTCTGTAATTGGGCGCTGCGGAACCCTTGTGGCGCCATATAATAAAGGAGAATAATAATAATAATAATAGGGATCATTATTTTGACAAAAGCCAATTAATTTATTTGCCGGTGCATGTAAGTCTGCCTACAGGGCACACCATTTTAAGAGCTCCATTGTTTGACTTCTCTGCCCTATAAGGCTTTTATTTACTCCCGAAACTCGTCAGTCAAACTATTTGAAGCTTGACAAACCCTAACACAATACAACAGCTCAGTAGACTTGGCCTGATGTCATTTTATACAGAGGTATATGTGTGTGACATCATTGAGATCAGCAGCGGGTCAAGTATGTCTGAAAATCTGGCAGAGAGCAGGCAGAGGTGGCTCCCTGCCCAAATCTTCTCACAGCCTGCACTGAAGCATAGTATAAGTCTGTGCCTAGTATATACATCACCTGTGACAGGGACCATTAACAACAGAAAATAAAACATCATATTTATTCCTCCTTCAACTCTCAAAGGATTAAATCAAAATCTCATGAACTGTATGTGTTCTGAGTGTTCTGCTTTTGTCCACAAGATGGAGCAATTTTATTGTCTAGTGAATCCCTTTACCTCAGCAGAGGTAAGCAACATGACACAATGGGTGTAGTATTGTATGCCGGCGGCCGGGCTCCCGGCGACCAGCATACCGGCGCCAGAAACCCGACTGCCCGCATACCGACAGCGTGGCGAGCATAAATGAGCCCCTTGCGGGCTCTCTGCGCTCGCCACGTTGTGGGCACGGTGGCTATTTATTCTCCCTTCAGGGGGGACGTGGACACCTAAGAGGGAGATAAAGTGTCGGTATGCCGGCTGTCAGGATTCCGGCACCGGTATACTGTGCGCCGGGATCCCGACAGCTGGCAAACTGAAGACCACCAGACACAATGGCGGCCCCCACTCATACGGAATGGGTTTGTTGAGTCGACCCTATTTAGGTAGACACTTATTGGGTCGACAGGCAGTAGATCGACACCTGGAAAAGGTTGACATGAGTTTTTTGGGTATCGTTTGTTTCATAAAGTGACCGGGAACTCCAATTAGGGCACCGTGTCCCCTGACACTGCTCGCTTCGCAGGTTACTATTCCCAATCGTAGTCCTCATGGAACATAAAGTATGAAAAAGTTCAAAAAATGAAAAAATTGTGAAAAACTCATGTCAACCTAAGGACCGTATCCCCAATCATACTGGGCTAGTGCTAGTAAATAATCTCAATGTAGAATACCCTCGCTAGGAAGTGATAAGGAAAAGCCGCTATAATCTCCCTTTTGAGGAGGAAACATAGGCCCTCATTCCGAGTTGATCGCTCGCTAGCTGCTTTTAGCAGCAGTGCACACGCTAGGCCGCCGCCCTCTGGGAGTATATCTTAGCATAGCAGAAGTGCGAACGAAAGATTAGCAGAACTGCTTGAAAATCTTTTCCTGCAGTTTCTGAGTAGCTCCAGACCTACTCCTAGATTGCGATCACCTCAGTCAGTTTAGTTCCAGGTTTGACGTCACAAACACGCCCTGCGTTCGGCCAGCCACTCCCCCGTTTCACCAGCCTGACACGCCTGCGTTTTTTAGCACACTCCCGGAAAACGGCCAGTTACCACCCAGAAACACCCACTTCCTGTCAATCACTCACCAATCAACAGAGCGACAGAAAAGTGTCGCTCGACCTTGTGTAAAACTGCATAGTTTTGTGTGAAAGTACTTGGCGCGTGCGCACTGCAGCCCGTACGCATGCGCAGAAATGCTGATTTTTAGCCTGGTCGCTGTGCTGCGAACGGCAGCTAGCGATCAACTCGGAATGAGGGCCATCATTTCTGCTGTGCAAGGAAAGTGATAGACACCAATAGCAACGGCACCACCGCCTGCTCTGGAAGTGACGACGAGCAGAGAGAAACAAAAAGATCTGATATTCGACCATGCAAGTGTCTTATGTTATATTATATATATTGAATGCTGTAATCTGCTCTCCGGGAAGCAGCGGATACTTTATCCCCCAGTAGATTGAGGCCTTGCTCTGTCTCCTCAGAGTCCTGTAACGTTGCAGTCTTCATCTCCGAGACGGGTGACGGGAAGGCGAATTGTCACCTCATGCACTGTCCCCAGCCGGAGAGCTGCTTGGTCCAGCTGCAGGAGCGTGGCGTCTTCTTCACGGTCACAGCGGGTGAGTGGACAGGCGGAGAGGGAGAGCTGCCCGTTTTGGGCTTTACACAGCGGCCTCTATCTTGTCAGATGACGACTCCTTTATGAGTTGATTTCTACAGACAGTGCCGACACCGTCACCACCACATATCTATGCAAAGGTTTCACACGTCGGCACCCTCTACCCGTCTGACACGGCTGATACCAGGGAACAACAGCTCATGCCAGGGCATGGGAACGTTTCCATATACATTTTACATCTTTAAGGGGAACCCCGGGCAATATACGTTATTTTGAAACTGAATCATCTTACAGCACACAAATACAGGGCAGATGTGGCGACCCCAAACTGACATCTGCTCCCTAGCAGTAACAATGACAAAATGATATACTGTCAGTGTTATTAATGTGTAACTATAGCCAGCACTGCAGCTCTGTGTAATACACTGCAGTGCCCCCAATTCACATTGTGTCACAGTGTCTTCAGCTCACATTGTCATAGTGCCTCCACTTCAAGTCTCCACACAGTGCCTCCAGTTCACATATCTCCACAAAGTGCCTCCAGGTCACATCTCTCCACACAGTGCTTCCAGTTCACATATCTCCACAAAGTGCCTCCAGGTCACATCTCTCCACACAGTGCCTCCAGTTCACATCTCTCCACAGTGCCTCCAGTTCACATCTCTCCACACAGTGCCTCCAGTTCACATCTCTCCACACAGTGCCTCCAGTTCACATCTCTCCACACAGTGCCTCCAGTTCACATCTCTCCACACTGTGCCTCCAGTTCACATCTCTCCACTGTGCCTCCAGTTCACATCTCTCCGCACAGTGCCTCCAGTTCACATCTCTCCGCACAGTGCCCCCAGTTCACATCTCTCCACACAGTGCCTCCAGTTCACATCTCTCCACACAGTGCCTCCAGTTCACATCTCTCCACACAGTGCATCCAGTTCACATCTCTCCACACAGTGCCTCCAGTTCACATCTCTCCACACAGTGCATCCAGTTCACATCTCTCCACACAGTGCCTCCAGTTCACATCTCTCCACACAGTGCCTCCAGTTCACATCTCTCCACACAGTGCATCCAGTTCACATCTCTCCACACAGAGCATCCAGTTCACAGCTCTCCACACAGTGCCCCCAGTTCACATCTCTCCACACAGTGCCCCCAGTTCACATCTCTCCACACAGTGCCTCCAGTTCACATCTCTCCACACAGTGCCTCCAGTTCACATCTCTCCACACAGTGCCTCCAGTTCACAGCTCTCCACATAGTGCCCCAAGCTCACATCTCTCCACATAGTGCCTCCAGTTCACATCTCTCCACACAGTGCCCCCAGTTCACATCTCTCCACACAGTGCCCGCAGTTCACATCTCTCCACACAGTGCCCGCAGCTCACATCTCTCCACACAGTGCCTCCAGTTCACATCTCTCCACACAGTGCCCCCAGTTCACATCTCTCCACACAGTGCCTCCAGTTCACATCTCTCCACACAGTGCCTCCAGTTCACATCTCTCCACACAGTGCCCGCAGTTCACATCTCTCCACACAGTGCCCGCAGTTCACATCTCTCCACACAGTGCCCGCAGTTGACATCTCTCCACACAGTGCCTCCAGTTCACATCTCTCCACACAGTGCCCCCAGTTCACATCTCTCCACACAGTGCCTCCAGTTCACATCTCTCCACACAGTGCCTCCAGTTCACATCTCTCCACACAGTGCCCGCAGTTCACATCTCTCCACACAGTGCCCGCAGTTCACATCTCTCCACACAGTGCCCGCAGTTCACATCTCTCCACACAGTGCCCCCAGTTCACATCTCTCCACACAGTGCCCGCAGTTCACATCTCTCCACACAGTGCCCCCAGTTCACATCTCTCCACACAGTGCCTCCAGTTCACATCTCTCCACACAGTGCCCCCAGTTCACATCTCTCCACAGTGCCTCCAGTTCACATCTCTCCACACAGTGCCTCCAGTTCACATCTCTCCACACAGTGCCTCCAGTTCTCATCTCTCCACACAGTGCCTCCAGTTCACATCTCTCCACACAGTGCCCCCAGTTCACATCTCTCCACATAGTGCCTCCAGTTCACATCTCTCCACACAGTGCCCCCAGTTCACATCTCTCCACAGTGCCTCCAGTTCACATCTCTCCACACAGTGCCTCCAGTTCACATCTCTCCACACAGTGCCTCCAGTTCTCATCTCTCCACACAGTGCCTCCAGTTCACATCTCTCCTCATAGTGCCCCCAGTTCACATCTCTCCACATAGTGCCTCCAGTTCACATATCTCCACATAGTGCCTCCAGTTCACATATCTCCACACAGTGCCTCCAGTTCACATCTCTCCACACAGTGCCTCCAGTTCTCATCTCTCCACACAGTGCCTCCAGTTCACATCTCTCCTCATAGTGCCCCCAGTTCACATCTCTCCACAGTGTCTCCAGTTCACATCTCTCCACACAGTGCCTCCAGTTCACATCTCTCCACACAGTGCCCCCAGTTCACATCTCTCCACAGTGCCTCCAGTTCACATCTCTCCACATAGTGCCCCCAGTTCACATCTCTCCACATAGTGCCCCCAGTTCACATCTCTCCACATAGTGCCCCCAGTTCACATCTCTCCACACAGTGCCTCCAGTTCACCTCTCCACATAGTGCCCCCAGTTCACATCTCTCCACACAGTGCCTCCAGTTCACATCTCTCCACACAGTGCCCCCAGTTCACATCTCTCCACACAGTGCCTCCAGTTCACATCTCTCCACACAGTGCCCCCAGTTCACATCTCTCCACACAGTGCCTCCAGTTCACATCTCTCCTCATAGTGCCCCCAGTTCACATCTCTCCACAAAGTGCCTCCAGTTCACATCTCTCCACATAGTGCCTCCAGTTCACATATCTCCACACAGTGCCCCCAGTTCACATCTCTCCACACAGTGCCTCCAGTTCTCATCTCTCCACACAGTGCCTCCAGTTCACATCTCTCCTCATAGTGCCCCCAGTTCACATCTCTCCACACAGTGCCTCCAGTTCACATCTCTCCACACAGTGCCTCCAGTTCACATCTCTCCACACAGTGCCCCCAGTTCACATCTCTCCACAGTGCCTCCAGTTCACATCTCTCTACATAGTGCCCCCAGTTCACATCTCTCCACATAGTGCCCCCAGTTCACATCTCTCCACACAGTGCCTCCAGTTCACATCTCTCCACACAGTGCCCCCAGTTCACATCTCTCCACACAGTGCCCCCAGTTCACATCTCTCCACACAGTGCCTCCAGATCACATCTCTCCACATAGTGCCTCCAGTTCACATCTCTCCACACAGTGCCCCCAGTTCACATCTCTCCACACAGTGCCCCCAGTTCACATCTCTCCACAGTGCCCCCAGTTCACATCTCTCCACATAGTGCCCCCAGTTCACATATCTCCACATAGTGCCCCCAGTTCACATCTCTCCACACAGTGCCCCCAGTTCACATCTCTCCACATAGTGCCCCCAGTTCACATTATGTCACAGAGTCCTCAGTTCACATTGTGTCACACATTGTCCTGAGGGATGTACCTGATTTGAGGAGTCCACTAAAATGAGTCAGCTTGAAGACAGCTCAGGTGGACGTGGTAGACCTCGCTGAAGTGTTCTGGGACTTTACAAGTATGGGCGGGATTCAAATGTTTTATTGCCCCCAATCTCCCGTCTAAAGTGACAGGAGATCGCGGGGCAATGTTCTAATGATCCCCGTTATCGCGCCCATAAGAGACGGGTTTAGCTGCGTAAAGCAGCTAAACCCGACTAAAGACATGATCGTGAAAAGTCCCGTTTGGGCGTCCAAACGGGTCACTTCTCGCGCATTTTAGCTCACCGCCGCTGGGGGTGGTGAGCTGAAATGCTGATATCGCACCCATCGGCAGCAACATTTGAATACTGCCGGCGGGCGCGATGGGAGCGGGAGGAGGGACAGAAGATATGAATCCCGTCCTTATGTCTGTCATTGCTATATAAACTTTCACATCAGAGAAACTTGTATTTTAGACTTACTGTTGGAAACATGAAAGAAACAGGAGATGTTAATAAGTCCACTCTCATGTTACAGGTGTGGACCCTGACCTGCTGGTGTTTGATAAATTAGGACACGTTGATTTGAACCCAAGGTCATCCTTGAAATGGGAACGTCAGAATATATCTCGGGCTCTGGTCTCCCCGGCCTCCGTTTCCCCTCCAGTCCTGACCCCTAAGGAACCCTCCATTCATCAACCATCCACATCTCCACCTACATTCCCCCCTTTTCATTCATCTCCCCAGCAACCTCCTCCTCAACTGCCCTCCCCCGCGGACTCTCCTCTCCGCTCTTACCCCCCGACAATTTCCCCATCACTAACGACCCCCCTCGTCTCCGAGAGCCCCTTTATCTCCGCCTCAGTAGACAGATCTCTGCAGGGAGGGGACCTCAGCATCCAGCCGCTCCCATACTCACCTCCCCTGGGCCAGCCTATGTCAGACGTCCAGAGCCCGGCCCATCTGGACAGCAGCAAACAACACGTCAATGAAACCAAGGGCCACAGCGGAAGGAACCAGAGCTCGGATGGAGAGACAGAGGACATTGCAGACCACCTGGCCACCCTTTGGCCGCTTCCGGCATTAATCGGATCTACAGTGACTTTATTGTGTTGCTGCTCAGGTATCCTGGCGCTTGGGTGTTGTAGAAGGAAAAGAAGAGGGCGATACAGGCCCGGGCGGGCACGTAACGCCGGGAGAAAGACTCTAATCAGGTGCACTCTGCTCAGGGAGAAGGACTAACCCTACTGGGGGCAACTGGAGACCCCCTTTTTCCATTTAACCAGGCTCTCTATTTCTAACTGTGCAGAACTCGCCCCCTACTGGATAATAACTGGTACTGTTACTGCAGGCAACAACAGGTGAGAAAACAGCTAAATATTGCAGGTCCGGTGAATCTGAATACAGAGTATTGGCGGGCTGTTAATGCACAATGGCCAAGATGTATCAAATCTTGTAAAGAGATAAAAGTGGAGAGAGATAAAGTACCAATCGGTTACTGTCATTTTCAAACTCAGCCTGTAACACAACAGTTAGGAGCTGATTGGCTGTTACTTTATTTCTCTCCAAGATTTGATACATCACCCCCAATGATATGCTGCATACCTCGTTCTAGGACGGATGTATAGTCAGATGCTGAGCATTATTTAAAAAGAAAGTTTTAATGTATAAAAACAATTACTAGCTTTGTTAAAAGATGGCGTCATCCCAGTAATGCAGCACAGAACTGCCTGCTGTAGGGATTAAAAACAAAAAAAATTATTTCAGTGAATGTTATGAACGTGTCGTTACTAGTTCCTCGTACAGGGATGTGAGCAGAGAGTGTGCTGAAATATGGCAGCGTGTAGACAGCACCCTAAACACAACGCACAAACCCAGCCCCAATTCTGGATTGAAGCATACTGGTCACTAAATACTTAAATGATGTCATAAAAATGCAACCTTCCAATTCGCAGGGAACTTGAGACATCAGTGAAGGCTGTGAGGTATTAGGTGCCTCGTCTCAGCAATGTCACTATTTCCAATTGAATTGAGAGGCTGAATAGGTTGAACATTGGTTCAGCAAGACCAATCGCCAACACCTCCCCCCTCCCCCTACGTCTGCCTTTAATGATGGGCGGATTTAGATTTGTGGGGAATTAAGGGCAAGTATCTTGTGGAAACACTTACCTTAAAACATTGTTTTTCCAGAATGCTTGAGCAACGCTACAACGATACAGGTATTCAGAGAACTGCGCAGGCGAAACGCGTTGCTTTATGTGTACAGCACATTCCATGCTGAAGCACAATGAAATGGTCTGTAGCTACTGCATGGCATGGGGGGGGGGGGGGGGGGGGGGGGGGGGCATAAGTATATAGGTGCCCGTCACTACACTGTGGCCCTGGTAATCTATACCGTTTAGGTCATGGTAGCACTGAATCGGTAAAGTAATTTGACCCCATTATCACGGCCCCCCTGCGGTGTCGCATTAGAATAATTGGATTTGCCCATGATCTCTGATACAAAAATCTCTTCGCTTTAGTCAGCTAAATGGGATCACTTTGCTAAACGCATAACTAAAATGTATTGCCGGTGAGCGCCAACCAAACACGCATAAATATGGTTGTTTGAGCCACGCAGGTGTCCAAGATGGAATGTTCTGGTTAATTATCAGAGGTAGGCTTACCATACTTTCGTTTTAAACCAGGACACTCATGAATTACACAGGTTCTGTGGCTGGCTTCATTCAAGCCTGCATTTCACCTGGTTTTAATCACCAGAGAACCTGTGTAACCATGAGCGTCCCAGTATAAGGGGACAGTATGGTAAGCCTAATCAGAGGTGTTCCACTAGTTCAGCCAGTGCTGACAGCCCCATGTTATATCCAACAGATGAGTCCTAGACCAGTCATGTCAAACTCGTGGCCCTCCAGCTGTTGTGAAACTACAAGTCCCATCATGCTTTGTAGGCATACCTTCCACTAATCAGCTGGTAAAGCATGCTGGTACTTGTAGTTTCACAACAGCTGGATGAGTTTGACGGGATCGGTATGAAATACCTCCAATCGAAATCCCGACAGCAATTGACCGACGGTCAAAATCCCGACGAGGTCAAAATCCCGACATGGCCAAAACACCGACATGTAAAATGCCGACAGGTCAAAATACCGACATGCGTTTTTCAATGGGTTTTTTGTGTATATGTCGACATGGACACCATATAAGTGTACCGCGTCCGCTCGCCATGCTTCGGGCACGGTGCCTCGCTGCGCTCGGCACACTATTATATTCCCCCTCCAGGTTCACTGGGGTGGTAAAGTATGAACAAGCCGGTTTCAATGAAAAAAATCATGAAAAAATCATGTCGGCATTTTGACCTGTCGACATTTTACATGTCGGTATTTTGACCTTGTCGGTATTTTAAATGTCGGTATTTTATCCATGTCGGGCTTTTGACCTTGTTGGGATTTTGACCGTCGGTCAATTGCTGTCGGGATTTTGATTGGAGGTAAATTGACTGCATCCCGAGTTTGACATGCCTCTCCTAGACAAAAGGTTCTCAACTCCAGTCCTCAAGTCCCACCAACAGGCCATGTTTTGTGGATTTCTTTAACCATGCACAGGTGAGGTAATCCATGTTGCTGGCTCAGTAATTATCCCGCCTGCTTCCAGCCAGCTTCCCAGGGCCTCTTTGTCCATTACTCACAGACTTATCTTCAGCTGGCTCAGTGGGTAGGTAGCGCAGACCGAACTGGAAGAAATAAAAATCCATGGTAAACACTGCCGCCTTGGAAGGTGCTGTACCTGTCTGCCATATCCTGACTTTCATAGGCTGGGTAGCTGTGCAGGTAACATATCCCCGCCACCCCTCCCTCCTCCTCTTCGTGAGGGGGGCTCTTACCTTTTGTACTTGTCCTACTCAATGCCTCCATTCTTCTCTAATGCACTGTTTGTGTTTCTTACTCCTGGGAGCGGCTGGTGAAGGTCACCAAGGCTGGATGCGGCCCAGGAAAAAGGATTTTCTGTTTTGAGATTAGCCGGAGGTCACCAAAATGAGGCCCTTATGAGTCAACAGCAGGAATTATACCACGGGCTGCGTCAGCACACTGACCCTGCGCCCGCATCAGGATTATGGCACAACACCTTCATACCCAGACCCCTAGCAGATAAGGCGCAGGTCACTGGAATTAGAGGCTTAGAGGGCCTGGAGATGGGAGAGTACGTAGAACAGACGCAGGGGCGTAGTGTAATGTAGTGTCTTGTTATAGAGACTCTGCATCTCCGCGCTGCAGCAACCTGACCAGCAGAAGGCATGACTGCCGGGTGTTGCGTTGCGTCTCGTGTAATCCGGAGCCTCCATTCTCACACTGCAGCCTTTATCTCATCTCACATCTCTGCCGCTTAGAGGAGATACACAATCTCCTGGTGAAATCAATACCGAGGCTTGTGGAAAACATGTACTGCTAAACAGCAACATCACGCGGGCAAAGGGCACCCGTCCTGCACACGGAACCTGCCCTGGGCTCCGAATACAGCACATAACGAGTTATCTAATGGTCGGGAAAAGCAGAAAAATATCTACGTCATCTAGACATCACCCTCAAACGGAAAACACCTTATCTACTAGAATGCCATGAAACGGAATGGGCCCGATTCCTAGGTGGAAGCGCCGCTGATGTCAGATGTAGCGGAGCGGTTATTTGCTGCTGTGCCTGCAAAGCGCTCTGGCCCAGGGATGTCCCCGGTTAGCTCAGTACTCTCTTACGTTTTATCAGGCTCTGGGCGGCTATGTGTAATACGGCCGCTGCACATCCACACTTAATAACCAGATACTTAAGATGACACAGGTGTAGTAGCGCAGTACAAATAAAAATATTTTGTAAGACTATCGCACGGTGAACTGACATTGCCTTATTCACTCCTCCGGGACAGTACTGAACGCAAGAGCTGACACTCAGATTGAGGATTGCTAATCTATTCATTGACCTGCGCTGTCCTCTCTCCCAGGCGGGCATTGCCCGTAGCTGGTACCTGGTCTCATGTCCCTCTAGTCAGGACTGCTATCCATGCATTGTGTTGTCCCCAGTGCGTGACGGGCACACGGGGGGGGGGGGGATAATAGTTTGTTGCTCCAGTCCACGTGATTTGTAAACGACTGAATATCAAATGTAACCTTAAGAGAGGTTTGTGGGATGAGAGCGCTGGTGGCGTACCTCACACAGATTTTGAGGTATGAGGTGTGTTGGTGGGGGCACAGGAACATATAGGACTGGTGATATCTGCGGTGTATCGGCCATGGGGCATTTAGGAGCTGGTGTGCTAGTCTGGCACACACAAGGCCAGGGGTACTGCATAGAGGGGAAAGAGGCCTAGTGATTGTGTCCTGCAACCAGGGGAGGACACGAGAGGAAAACATTGGGCAGGGGGGCAATATGAAAGTGTCAGAGGCTGCGCGGTAACAGACTGTACTGTAGATGTAAGTCTCATGTAAGGTGAGGGGGACAAATGGAGTCTAAAGGTAAAAACTGCGAGAAGAATGGGGAGATGCATGTGTCCAAGTCGCAGCACGCCTGCGGGCAGACTGTGTCCGTATAGAGTCGCCGTTCTACGTTCAGGCGCACTCAGGGAGAAGTGCACTGAAAATGTCTTGGCTGTTCCTGGGGGGTGACAGGGAATAGAAGACAATGGTGGAGGAGGGAGGAATGACAGACCACCCAAACAGTACAATGCGGAGGTGGCAGTCTGACAGGGTGGGTTATGCGGAGAGGCAGTATCGGAGTCAGACATCCGGGTCTGGCAGATGTCATCAGGCTTAGATAGGTTTACCATACTATCCCTTTAAACCGGGCTGCTCATAGATTACACATGTTCTATGGCTGAATAAAACCAGGGGAAATGCTTGAAGTCAGCCAGCCACAGAACCTGTGTAATTCATTTGTGTCCTGCTTTAAAGGGATAGTATGGGTAAGCCTAAGCTGAGAAATTTGCAGAGGAGATAAGAGTTCCAGAGAGCACCCCGACATGAAGGTAGGGTTCCCCCAAACGCTGGAATTATCCCTTACAGATATAGTGTGTGTTTCCGGATGTTCTATTGAATCCGGCACTGGCTGGATGAACTCTGGAGAGAGCACGTATTAGGGGGGTAGCTGTGTTACAGTAATAATTAGGGTCTGCACATCGCCTACTACAACTGTTACTAATCCCACAGACACATCTTTACCCATTCCTCCTGCCTTCCCATCACAGCCCCCCCCCCATACTGCATCACACAGCTCATACATAGGATTACTGAGGGATTAGCAGACTCAATCAGGAACCAGATAATTGTTCACACTACATTCATGAAGGGGAGGACGCAGGTTGGGACGTCGGCTTGTAACACAAGGCTGTGCGTTTATTTCATGCCACTAATCATCCCTTGGTTGTCCTCCAACACCGTATCCTGCTCCTTGCGTTTAGCCAATCACAGTCAACGGAGAGGGAACACGTACATGTGTGTGTCTCTCCATCTGTGATTATCTATATTAGCTCTCTAATCTGGCTTTATTTAAAAAAAATAAAAAAAAATAATAAAAAATGTATGTATGTATGTATATAGATAAATAAATAAAATGTTACCATGGACCAGGTATTACCGTTCCCCAGGGCAGCCCGGGGCCAGGGCAAAAGGGGGGTGTTTGGCTAAGGGGGCATGTGCCCCGGGTGCAGGATTTGAGGGGGGCGCCAAGGAGTTACAGAGGAGCAGGGTTTTTTGTTTTGTTTTTTACCGGCAGTGCTGTGCTGCTCCAGTGAGAGAGCAGACAGCTCCCGGGGGAATGGCTCTGACCAACCTGTCTGCCCACAGCTGGCGCCGACGCTGTGCGGGTTAGCTCCAGTTCCTGGGATCTCTACTATGCTGGCTTTAGGGGATGTAGTATAGTGATGTAGTGCAGTGTATAGGGGAGTGTAGTGCATTGATGAAGTGTTATGATATAGTGCACTGTATGGGGACACACAGAGGAGCATGTAGTTGAACACACTGGCGGGGCATGTGACACAGGGAATTTGAGGCACATAAGGGAATATTGTACGATAGTATTCCCTTTTTAAAAAATTTCTGATAATCTCATTATTTAAGTCTGACAGGGGTTTTGTTTGTTTTTTTGGGGGGGCGCAAAAATTACTACCTTGCGACGGGTGGTGTAAATCCTAGTTTCGGCCCTGATATATACCTCTTGTTACAGCTGAATATTCAGCTGATGACTGCAGGAGTCATAAAATGCTATCAGGTGGTAATAGGAACTAGCGTAGAATAAGAATTCAGTGTGTGGGACTGGATTCATGTGGGCGATGGCACAGAAACCATATATTTGACCTTTTCCCCTTCCCATCTAATGTAAATATTAAGAGATACATTTACGGTCACCTTTAATGCAAGCTATTCGCTCCTACCGCAGCTATTAATGACTCTCTAAGAGCGAATATCTGCAAAGAGCCACAGTCTCGTCTCTGCTCCACAACCCCCTCATCTAGGTCTCCCAGATATAAGAAACTAAAATCCGAGCCGCCTACAAAGCACAGTTACTAGTGACGGTCACAGATCTTGCTAGGAGGGTTTTCCAAACGTATTAGAATGAGGGTATATTTTCAGGAAGACTTCTGCCTACTCTAGAATGGTTGTTGTTCGATTGATCCAATAGTTTATTCATTCAACCTGAAATAAAGATAAAACAGAAAGGACGCCAAGCAACGGAACATTCCCAAGCCTTGGCCGATAGTGATTTATAATAAAGCGGATTGCGGCATGTTACAGGTCTGTAAGTGATGATGCTCATATTACGGTGTGCCGCCGTTTTTGGTCTTTTGGACGAACGCTGCAACCGGCCACTGTGAGCCTATAAGGGTTGGTAGCCGGCGACAACGTTTGCCGCTAATAGACGCAGCGCGCCTAGGATGGGAAGTAATGGAAATACCATAAAGAGGATGCAATGTTATTTTACTGGCCTACAATCGGCCCCCGCGGCGTGCAGGAGACGGAGACACTAACTCCGGTCATAGTATGGGGAACTTTTACATACAGGCAGAATCTGCAACATTAGGGGAAGGTTACTGCAGAAGTAAGGTCCATTTACAGTGGGCTTGGACGCCCCATCCACATAACAGAGACCAGATGGGGTAAGATTAGGGCTCTTTATCATTAGACAATACAAAAACATGGCATGTAGGCGAGCATTTGTCTCCGCAAGGTCTGCATTAAGAGTTTCAGTTCAAAGGTTACAGTCCACATTGCGACATCGGCAACGGTTAGGTGGTGAACGCGGTGCGCGTTATGCGATCCCAAGCAGTTTCTTGACGCTCTGCTTGTAGGAGCTGATCGTGTCCTCGGTTTCGCCTTGGTTGCGCAGGGTCAGCATGGCGCCTCGGTATTCCTGGACTTCGGGAGACTGGAGGATTTCTTCACTGGTGGCGGAATCACCGCGCAAACTAGACAGAGTCTCTAGGATGTTCTTCTGTGATTTACTGCCCTCCCAAATATATTCCTCCATGTCGCTCTCTTCCTTCTCACTCTCCCAGGCTTCCGTTTTCTGCAATAAGAATACATCCCCATCAGCAGAGTGAACAAACCCCCCCCCCCCCCCCCCCCCCCACGGTGACCCACCGGCATGTGAGACGTGCATTAAGATCTCACGGGGTTTACGGTGGTTTCATGTCTTGGATAATAAGAATTTAATGGCTCAGCCAAATGAAGGCCGGACCCCGGCAAACAGAGTCCTGAATCTGGTAAACCACGGCCTCTCTGTCCAAACAGCGGCCTACCCCTGCTAGCTAGCACTGTACATAGCGTCTTCTCTCTCACAAGCAGTCTGCTGCAGCTGTTACCGCATATGTGCGGGGCAAAGTTTATGCACACTTTAGGGATTTGTTTTAACATACTTTGCGCTTTAACCGATACAATTTCTTATGCACTAACATAAGTTGTATGTTTAATAACATTCCAGAATGAAACGGCTGGAGCGACACAATTTAACCTAAAATAGTCTGGTTTTTTTTAAATGTGCCTTTTATAATTTATTAATGAGAGAAGCGCAATAAAAGGTGATGATTGTGGATGAGTTCCTAGGAGGAAATTGCAATAAAGGATAAAATATATATATCTCTATTTCTTAGATAGATAGATATCCACAAATTGTTATAAGCTAAAACTAAATTTTCAACCCAGTTCCCTTGTAACAGACTCCAATACACGAATCGGTAATACTGAGGATGCTTCCTGCTAACGAGTGGATTATATATAAGTAATGCTCCTACAGTCCAGATTATTTCAGCTCACTTTACACTTGACTCTAGAGACACCAATTATAAAACAGACATTCCTCACGCCTGTCATGTCATTGCTGCAAATACAGTAACTTCTATAGTTTGAAGGGGGGACAGAGCCGATGAACATGACTGCACCAATGCACCGCCGAACCTGGAACTGCAAACGAATGGATGACCCGGTGACCTATGAGCGATAATTTGACTGCAACTGGTAGCCATATACATGGAAGTACTAGCGCGCGGATATACGAGTTACATGTGTGGCTGCAAAAGGGTTAATGGGCAAATGTACACCCATATAGAGTATTCTTAGGGGTAAATATACTGAGCGGCAGGCTTTGGCAAGCCACCAAATCTTGGCAAGTTTCAACCTGAAATTTTAAATAGCAAGGACATTAAAGGTAACGTCATGCCATGTTTTCCCTCTAAGATTATTGCGGTTTTAAATCGTGGGCTGAAACACGGCGCAGACTACTGCTTCGCACGTTTACCCTCGAGTGTTTGGTGGGGATCCAAGAGTGAACAGTGAATAATACTTACAAGAGCAGTGGGGTGCGTGCTGCATCAGAAACGCCGGCTGACACGCAAGTTATATTTTGATTAATGTTTAACGTGGACATATTAGACCACTGCCCATTATAATACTTTCCACGGTGACCTGACACCTGCAGGCCAAACACAGGTACTACACTCCTTCCGCTTTTACATTTATTTATATCCCTGCAAGGAGCACAAAAGATGACTATTATAACAGGACGTAAAGATCTCTATAGATCTTCTATAGCAAATGTTCAGCCACTTCTACATATAATATCGGAATAGATGATTTAAGCACAACTCGGAAATTTACAAGGGAATCTCAGTTATGAAAAATCTATATTTTCTTGTATGTGATAATACTAAAATGATAAGTTCCTGTAACCTGCATTTTTCACCTGCCTGTCTCCGAACTCTAATCCTCAGGTACAATATGAAACAACGAATTCACAAAAATAGGCGTTAGGAATAAAAAGTAACAAAAAAAACAAAACCACGTCTCAATTCGGCAGGTAGTAAAGTAACAAAGCTCGGCACATACCTAGGGGTTTGTGGGATTAAAGCGGGCAAAAATCAAAGAGGCGATTGACAGGTATACACGTGCTCACCCCGGGATTCCCCCCACGCCTCCTGCAACGCGACACAAGCTTCGCCCAGATCATGGAAAAATCACAAGTGTTATAGAGGATCATAAAATATTCAGAGCAATCAAAGACAATTCATCCGGCAAGGGGCTGCTGAATTATTGACGAGCCACTGAAAGGTAATGAAAGCGCCCAGAGGTTTATGTGCAGGGAGCGGCCCCGGATCAGGTGGCGCATGACGGATTCTGACCAAGGAGAGAAGGGAGGGACGCAGAACTTCAGCCCTAAATCCGAAGGTGCACCGATAAAAAATAAGATGCGGAATATAAACCTGCGGCATTGATGATTCATTACTAGTTTTCCCTCATTGATATTACATGTAGAGGGAGAGCACAGGGATATATTGTGAAATTAAGTCAGACAACTATAAAAATATAAAACACCTATGCACAAAACTGATTACAGCAAGCCTCAGAAACAAGGAAGTCAGAATAGGAGATAACTATACAACGGTCATGCAAAACAGAATGTAAATAAACGCTGCTATGTTTAACAGCATAAATTGTGATTAACTGTATTCTTTTCATCAAGTTATGGATAACACACTGCAGTACCTACTTGAAGCCTGCAGAGGTCACTGCTGCAATTGCCACACGGAAAATGTATTTGTCCGACATACAGAAGCTCCCTGTATTCAGCAAATGGTGAAAGTGACACCTACCGCCAATTTAGTTAAGAGTTTTGTACATACACTTTTAGACCATGGGGGTAATTCCAAGTAGATAGCAGCAGGAATTTTGTTAGCAGTTGGCCAAAACTGCACTGCAGGGAAGGCAGATTTAACATGTGCAGAGAGAGTTAGATTTGGGTGGGTTATTTTGTTTCTGTGCAGGGTAAATACTGGCTGCTTTATTTTTACACTGCAAATTAGATTGCAGATTGAACACACCACACCCAAATCTAACTCTCTCTGCACATGTTAAATCTGCCTCCCCTGCAGTGCACATAGTTTTGGCCAACTGCTAACAAAATTCCTGCTGCGATCAACTTGGAATTACCCCCCATGGGTCTTCAACGCGTGGCCCTCCAGCTGCTTTTGAACTACACATCTCAGCATGCCCTGCCACAGCTTTGCTATTAAGGCATGCTAAACTGAGGCAGCGCATGCTGGGATGTGTAGTTCCACAGCAGCTGGAGGGCCGCAGGTTGCAGACCCATGTTTTAGACAGTATAAACCACAGCTATTATGGTGCCCTTGTTCTACCGTCTAAGCAACTGTTGCGATTTCTGATGACCGTTTCGTTCTTAGGGCAGCAATAGATGCATCTGATACACATTAGGGTTCAAATGGGAAGCCCTGTAGCCTTAGAAAAGTGTCACACACAATCCTTAATCTCAGTAATAAATGACACCATTAGCTTCAATGGACGAGACAGACACTAATCGGTAATGTGTGTTAGTTTGTTTGTTGCAATTTGCAACAAATAAATCTGACTCTAAAGCAGGATGGAACTGGGGACAGCGGGCTAGGTAACCAAAAACAAATGAAACCACGAAAAATCAAAAAAGACCTAATTAATGGATAAATAATAAGGAACCAGCATCAGTAGTTCCTGTTCTCCGCCGTGACACCCGAGTGATATAATGTTAGTTCGCCATTTGACGTGGAACGCAGTTTCGCTCTCTAGTTCCTTTGCGTCACACTGTAGCATTTGTCACTGACAAGTCGGTGATATCCCAGAGTCGGATGGATCTGTCTATTACAGAGACAGGGAAGAAGTACTTCCATTGACAGCAGTAGATGGCTCCCAAAAGATACTCGAGTGCAGTCGTTTTACTGGCTTTGTTATTAACACTGGATCATAAATCTCCAGCAATCTCCATAATACTTGGAGAACCCTTATTACAAGTCAGGCACGTTTGGATAGATCATCTCTAATCTCACGTACTCTCCATAGCTAAGCATCGTGAGCTTCATCAGGAATACCCCTATTAGGTACAAGTGATTTGACACAGATGCCAGATAATGGCCCGATTCAAATCGACAGGCATGTCAGCAGACAACCATCCACGAGTGTGGCCAAGATGCAGCGATGACCCGGTAAATAGTCTGTGCTGGCTGAAACCTTCTTCTACGTTAACAGGTTTGGCAGTAAACTGGGCATCAGTGAGATTTCCATAACACACTCCCACTGACCTGGAATACCCTCTGTCAGTCGTCAGGATGAGCCGAGCGCTGGACACGGACAGTTACAATGCAGTCCAGTGCTTCCTAAACCCTGTCCCCGGGACACTTTAACAGTGCATGTTTTCCAGATCTCCTCACAGAATGCAGAGTGAAATAATTAGCACCAATATGCGCAGCTTTTAAAATGTGTCACTCAGTGATGAATACACCTATGCTCCAGCAAGGAGACATGGAAAACATGCAGCGTCAGGGTGTCACAAGCCCTAGTGCAGGGATATTTCCATAAACACATAGAGCGGATACACTGAACGGGACTCACCCAAGACTCGTGATAGACGACTGTCAGCAGATACATGGCGTAGTCCTGATTCTGGCTCCGTAGTGGACACCTGGGGTGATACAAAAGCAGAGGGTGTCACCATATGCAACTAAGGGCTTGCCAGGACACACAATGGCAGACCACCAGCAGCAAGTGCGTTATTCCCCACCTGTCGGTCCGGATTGTAAGGGTGTCACTCTCTGCACAGTACCGGGAGCCAACAAGTTTGATGAACTTCTTCCTGGCGTGATCATCCAGATTAAGGCTGGAGAGTTTCACCTGGAGCGGGGGAGGAGGAGGATAGTGGTGAGGGATTTATTATACACCAGCGATATAAACTGCCGCGAGTAATATCTGTACAAAGTTCTGATGTCATCACTTGTGTTCATTAGGAAACTTGTAAAGCACACCCTAAAGTAAGAGGTTATTAGAAGTCACCCCAGTGATCTGCGACCTGTATAAAAGCACATGACCGGCACCCTCATCTGCGGAGTTACGTTAACTCCATGGGGACCTATGTACTAAGACTTGTACAGAGATAAAAGAGAAAGTGCCAGCCAATCAGCTCCTAACTGCCAAGTTACAGAGGGTGGTCTTCAGGTTGCCGACTGTCGGGATCCCGGCGCACAGTATACCGGCGCCGGAATCCCGACAGCCGTCATACCGACAGATATTCTTCCTCTTGGGGGTCCACGACCCCCCTGGAGGGAGAATAAATAGTGTGGCGCGAGTAGCGCGCCACAGAGCCCGCAGCGTGGCGAGCGCAGCGAGCCCGCAAGAGGCTCATTTGCGCTCGCCATGCTGTTGGTATGCCGGTGGTCGGGCTCCCGGCGCCAGTATGCTGGTCGCCGGCATACCATACTACACCCGTTACAGGCTGTGTTTAAAATATGACAGTTAGGAGCTGGTTGGTCTCCATCCAAATCTTAGTGCATAGACCCCATACCATAAATATTACAGTTACTGACACATCCCTACCCCTAGTGATCAGCACCATTCCCAACCCTTGTCACTCAGGTCGCCAGGCTTATCTACTCCAATGTTCTAAATATCAGAGTGGAACTTTTTTTTGTGTCACGGTGCAAATGAGACGCTGCGCAAGTTAAAAAGAACAAGCGACACCCACAGCGCACCAGGCAAACAGGGAGTGGGCGCGGCTGCATCTGGACGTCCCCCCGGTAAGGCTTTATCATTCACGGCAGCATAACAACATGGCACATCATATCAAGTAACCGATCAGTATAGGATGCCCAGAAAATGCCCAACATATTGTGCCCCTCAAATCCAAACTATATTTCCCCCGGCAGTTCCCATCACCTTGGGCAATGCATTATGGGCACATAATCAAAGGTTCAACAGACATAAATAATAACATAAGTAAAAGAATCAACACTAAAACAGCCAAGTGAAGGGGGAGAGAGGGGGTTGGGGGGGGAGGGAGAAAGAAGGTTTGGGGGGAATGCTGGGCAGGGTGCAAATCCAAACTCGTAACACATGTCCATTGATACTAGGTTTTCAACAGGGGCTCGGAGTCATGGATAGACCATAGAATCCTGCACATACAGCCGTGTGCTAGTATAGACATTACAAGTATAAATGAAATAAAGGGTCTGAACAATATAAACACACATTCCCTGTGTAACAGTCATGTGATATAATCACCGACGTCACAACTCATCGCAGCCTTAAAGAGTAAATGGCATGCACACGAAACAAGGGCAGGATGTAATTCTGTAAGCAGAAACTGGTGCGTCGTCTTCTCCATACGTTACTTTTCCTGCCTCTAATAAGACTCTAGGGAACAGCTTTATACCCAGCAGCATAATACGCTATAAGCCAGGCCTAATGAGACAGTACGAGACCACAAGTGCGGCTAACAAAGCATTTTACACAAGCTAGTCTCTGGGGTAGTAACCGGTTCGCTCATCGTGAGGCTTCCCAGCTTACGCACAAGTCCGAGTTGAACTCACGTCATCCAATCACAGGCTCCAATGGAACCTGACTGTCCCACTTATTCTCCTATGTGAGCTGTGATTGGGTACAGCTGTAAGCACTGGTCACTGCGGATTACTACATGCCACATTAAAACCCACATCATATCATCATGATCCCAGTAATGCAGGTGTGGACACTGCTAGGAGGGGTTACGTGACGTACTGGGCCGCTGCTACGGGAGCCACATCTGGTGTCGGGTATTGTGATAACTATACCGACAGCAAATAGTCTGTGCTGTGAGTACTTTGCAGTAAATGGATAAAGAAAATAAGATTTTACTCACCGGTAAATCTATTTCTCGTAGTCCGTAGTGGATGCTGGGACTCCGTAAGGACCATGGGGATTAGCGGCTCCGCAGGAGACTGGGCACAACTAAAGAAAGCTTTAGGACTACCTGGTGTGCACTGGCTCCTCCCACTAAGACCCTCCTCCAGACCTCAGTTAGGATACTGTGCACGGAAGAGCTGACACAATAAGGAAGGATTTTGAATCCCGGGTAAGACTCATACCAGCCACACCAATCACACCGTATAACTCGTGATACAATACCCAGTTAACAGTATGAAATATAACTGAGCCTCTCAACAGATGGCTCATAACAATAACCCTTTAGTTAGGCAATAACTATAAACAAGTATTGCAGACAATCCGCACTTGGGATGGGCGCCCAGCATCCACTACAGACTACGAGAAATAGATTTACCGGTGAGTAAAATCTTATTTTCTCTGACGTCCTAAGTGGATGCTGGGACTCCGTAAGGACCATGGGGATTATACCAAAGCTCCCAAACGGGCGGGAGAGTGCGGATGACTCTGCAGCACCGAATGAGCAAACTCTAGGTCCTCCTCAGCCAGGGTATCAAACTTGTAGACTCTTACAAAAATGTTTTAACCAGACCAAGTAACAGCTCGGCAAAGTTGTAAAGCCGAGACCCCTCGGGCAACCGCCCAAGAAGAGCCCACTTTCCTCGTGGAATGGGCTTTTACAGATTTAGGGTGCGGCAGTCCAGCCGCAGAATGTGCAAGTTGAATCGTGCTACAGATCCAGCGAGCAATCGTCTGCTTAGAAGCAGGAGCACCCAGCTTGTCGGGTGCATACAGGAGAAATAGCGAGTCAGTTTTCCTGACTCCAGCTGTCCTGGAAACATATACTTTTCAGGGCCCTGACTACGTCCAGTAACTTGGAATCCTCCAAGTCCCAAGTAGCCGCAGGCACCACAATAGGTTGGTTCACATGAAAAACTGATACCACCTTAGGAAGGAATTGGGAACGAGTCCTCAATTCCGCCTTATCCATATAAAATACAGATAAGGGCTTTTGTATGACAAAGCCGCCAATTCTGATACACGCCTGGCCGACGCCAAGGCCCACAGAATGACCACTTTCCACGTGAGGTATTATAGCTCCACGGATTTAAGTGGCTCAACCCAATGCGACTTCAGGAAATCCAACACCACGTTGAGATCCCACGGTGCCACTGGAGGCACAAACGGGGGCTGACTATGCAGCACTCCCTTAACAAAAGTCTGACCTTCAGGCAGTGAAGCCAGTTCTATTTTGGAAGAAAATCGATAGAGCCGAAATCTGGACCTTAATGGAACCCAATTGTAGGCCCATAGTCACCCCTGACTGTAGGAAGTGCAGGAAACGGCCCAGCTGAAATTTCTCCTTTGGGGCCTTCCTGGCCTCACAGAACGCAACATATTTCCGCCATATGCGGTGATAATGGTTTGCGTTCACTTCTTTCCTAGCTTTAATTAGCGTAGGGATAACTTCCTCCGGAATGCCCTTTTCCTTCAGGATCCGGCGTTCAACCGCCATGCCGTCAAACGCAGCCGCGGTACGTCTTGGAACAGACCGGCCCCCTGCTGCAGCAGGTCCTGTCTGAGCGTCAGAGGCCATGGGTCCTCTGAGATCATTTCTTGGAGTTCTGGGTACCAAGCTCTTCTTGGCCAACCCGGAACAATGAGTATAGTTCTTACTCCTCTCCTTCTTATTATTCTCATTACCCTGGGTAAGAGAGGCAGAGAAGGGAACACATACACCGACTGGTACACCCACGGTGTTACCAGAGCGTCCACAGCTATCGCCTGAGGGTCCCTTGACCTGGCGCAATATCTTTGTAACTTTTAGTTGAGGCGGGACGCCATCATGTCCACCTGTGGCCTTTCCCAACGGTGTACAATCATTTGGAAGACTTCTGGATGAAGTCCCCACTCTCCCGGGTGGAGGTTGTGTCTTCTGAGAAAGTCTGCTTCTCAGTTGTCCACTCCAGGAATGAACACTGCTGACAGTGCTAACACATGATTTTCCGCCCATCGGAGAATCCTTGTGGCTTCTGCCATCGCCATCCTGCTTCTTGTGCCGCCCTGTCGATTTACATGAGTGACCGCCGTGATGTTGTCTGACTGGATCAGTACCGGCCGGTGTTGAAGCAGGGGTCTAGCCTGACTTAGGGCATTGTAAATGGCCCTTAGTTCCAGAATATTTATGTGTAGGGAAGTCTCCTGACTTTTCCATAGCCTTGGAAGTTTCTTCCCTGTGTGACTGCCCCCCAGCCTCGAAGGCTGGCATCCGTGGTCACCAGGACCCAGTCCTGTATGCCGAATCTGCGGCCCCCTAGAAGATGAGCACTCTGCAGCCACCACAACAGCGACACCCTGGCCCTTGGAGACAGGGTTATCCGCCGATGCATCTGAAGATGCGACCCGGACCACTTGTCCAACAGATCCCACTGGAAAATCCTTGCATGGGAGCTGGCGAATGAAATTTCTTCGTAAGAAGCTACCATCTTTCCCAGGGCTCGCGTGCATTGATGCACCGACACCTGTATACGTATTAGGAGGTCTCTGTCTAGAGACGACAACTCCTTGGACTTCTCCTCCGGGAGAAACCCTTTTTATCCTGTTCTGTGTCCAGAACCATACCCAGGAACAGTAGACGTGTCGTAGGAACCAGCTGCGACTTTGGACTATTCAGAATCCAGCCGTGCTGTTGTAGCACTTCCCGAGATAGTGCTACTCCGACGAACAACTGCTCCCTGGACCTCGCCTTTATAAGGAGATCGTCCAAGTACGGGATAATTATTTCGGCCATTACCTTGGTAAATACCTCGGTGCCGGGGACAGACCAACGGCAACGTCTGAAATTGGTAATGACAATCCTGTACCACAATTTTGAGGTACTCCTGGTGAAGAGGGTAAATAGGGACATGCAGGTAAGCATCCTTGATGTCCAGTGATACCATGAAATTCTCCAGGCTTGCAATAATCGCCCTGAGCGATTCCATTTTGAACTTGAACCTTCGTATATAAGTGTTCAAGGCTTTCCATTTTAGAATGGGTCTCACCAAACCGTCTGGTTTCGGTACCACAACATTTTGGAATAGTAACCCCGGCATTGTTGAAGGAGAGGTACCTTGATTTCACCTGCTGGAAGTACAGCTTGTGAATTGCCGCCAGTATTACCTTTCTCCGAGGGCAGCAGGCAAGGCTGATGTGAGGTAACGGCGAGGGGGAGTCGCCTCGAACTCCAGCCTGTATCCCTGTGATACTATTTGCAGAACCTAGGGATCCACCTGTGGGCAAGCCCACTGGTCCCTGAAGTTCCCGAGACGCGCCCCTACCGCACCTGTCTCCACCTGTGCAGCCCCAGCGTCATGCGGTGGACTCAGAGGAAGCGGGGGAAGATTTTTGATCCTGGGAACTGGCTGCTGGTGCAGCTTTTTCCTTCTTCCCTTGTCTCTGTGCAGAAAGGAAGCGCCTTTGACCCGCTTGCTTTTCTGAAGCCGAAAGGACTGTACCTGAAAATACGGTGCTTTCTGAGGCTGTGAGGAAACCTGAGGTAAAAACTTTTCTTCCCAGCTGTTGCTGTGGATACGAGGTCCCAGAGACCGTCCCCAAACAATTCCTCACCCTTATAAGGCAGAATCTCCATGTGCCTTTTACAGGCAGCATCACCTGTCCACTGCCGGGTTTCTAATACCCTCCTGGCAGAATGGACATTGCATTAATTCTGGATGCCAGCCGGCAAATATCCCTCTGTGCATCCTTTATATATAAGACGACGTCTTTAATATGCTCTATGTTAGCAAAATATTATCCCTGTCTTAGAGTTTTAATATTATCTGACAGGGTATCAGACTACGCTGCAGCAGCACTATTTATGCTGAGGCAATTGCAGGTCTCAGTATATAACCTGAGTGTGTATATACAGACTTCAGGATAGCCTCCTGCTTTTTATCAGCAGGCTCCTTCAAGGTGGCCGTATCCTAAGACGGCAGTGCCACCTTTTTTGACAAACGTGTGAGCGCCTTATCCACCCTAAGGGATATCTCCCAACGTGACCTATCCTCTGGCGGGAAAGGGTACGCCATCAGTAACTTTTTAGAAATTACCAGTTTCTTATCGGGGGAACCCACGCTTCTTTACACACTTCATTCATTCATCTGATGGGGGAACAAAACACTGGCTGCTTTTTCTCCCCAAAAATAAAACCCCTTTTATGTGGTACTTGGGTTCATGTCAGAAATGCGTAACACATTTTTCATTGCCGAGATCATGTAACGGATGTTCCTAGTGGATTGTGTATATGTCTCAACCTCGTCGACACTGGAGTCAGACTCCATGTCGACATCTGTGTCTGCCATCTGAGGTAACGGGCGTTTTTTGAGCCCCTGATGGCCTTTGAGACACCTGGGCAGGCGCGGGCTGGGAAGCCGGCTGTCCCACAGCTGTTACGTCATCCAGCCTTTTATGTAAGGAGTTGACATTGTCGGTTAATACCTTCCACCTATCTATCCACTCTGGTGTCGGCCCCACAGGGGGCGACATCCCATTTATCGGCCTCTGCTCCGCCTCCACGTAGCCTTCCTCATCCAACATGTCGACACAGCCGTACCGACACACCGCACACACACAGGGAATGCTCTGACTGAGGACAGGACCCCACAAAGTCCTTTGGGGAGACAGAGAGAGAGTATGCCAGCACACACCAGAGCGCTATATAATGCAGGGATTAACACTATAACTGAGTGATTTTTCCCCCAATAGCTGCTTGTATACATATATTGCGCCTAAATTTAGTGCCCCCCCTCTCTTTTTAACCCTTTGAGCCTGAAAACTACAGGGGAGAGCCTGGGGAGCTGTCTTCCAGCTGCACTGTGAAGAAAAAATGGCGCCAGTGTGCTGAGGGAGAAGCCCCGCCCCTTTTTCGGCGGACTTTTCTCCCGCTTTTTTATGGATTCTGGCAGGGGTAATTTATCACATATATATTGTGATGATTGGGACTATATATTGTGATGATTTGCCAGCCAAGGTTTCTTATATTGCCCTCAGGGCGCCCCCCCCCCCCCCAGCGCCCTGCACCCATCAGTGACCGGAGTGTGAGGTGTACATGAGGAGCAATGGCGCACAGCTGCAGTGCTGTGCGCTACCTTGGTGAAGACCGAAGTCTTCTGCCGCCGATTTTCCGGACTCTTCATGCTTCTGGCTCTGTAAGGGGGACGGCGGCGCGGCTCCGGGAACGAACACCAAGGTCGGGTCCTGCGGTCGATCCCTCTGGAGCTAATGGTGTCCAGTAGCCTAAGAAGCCCAAACTACCACCTGTTAGGTAGGTTCGCTTCTTCTCCCCTTAGTCCCTCGCTGCAGCGAGTCTGTTGCCAGCAGATCTCACTGTAAAATAAAAAACCTAAATATACTTTCTTTCTAGGAGCTCAGGAGAGCCCCTAGTGTGCATCCAGCTCAGCCGGGCACAAGAATCTAACTGAGGTCTGGAGGAGGGTCTTAGTGGGAGGAGCCAGTGCACACCAGGTAGTCCTAAAGCTTTCTTTAGTTGTGCCCAGTCTCCTGCGGAGCCGCTAATCCCCATGGTCCTTACGGAGTCCCAGCATCCACTTAGGACGTCAGAGAAATTAGAAATACGGCATTCATAAAGCTGCAGCAACTTATTTTGTAACACACACAAGTTACCTACAGGTCAGAGAAGTCTACAAATTCAACCAAGCCACAGCGAGACAGACACTATCAAACATATGGCAGTGTGCGACAAGCATAAAAGAAACTGTTGATTTTATCAGTTAACCGTGGTAAAATATGGAGGTTAATAGCCGCACTGAACACATTAAAATGTCTCTCTGCTCCAAAATGAGTCCCACCCCCCACGCGGTATCACTCACCTGTAACGTCACAACTCTGGAATCTGGATGGCGGAGTGACGGTCCGGCAAATACATAATCCACAGACTGCAGCTCAATGGGGAAGTGGTGGGTGGTTGCATCATCGCTGGTGAGCGCTGCTGGCCACTCCGTGCAGAACTCTGCAAAATACACGGACAAGACATGAACAAAAATTTCCGAATGATTCCCCCCCCCCCCCGCAGGCCGTTATATCTGCAAGTATAATATAGGTGTGGCATTGGCGCAGAGACGACCGCAGATCACATCTGTAGAGTTATGGCGTACCTTTCAGAGCCGCGCAGTGCTTCTTGATCGCCGCTGGAGTCAGGTGCAGAAAGTTGGGGATCTAAAAATGTATGGAAATGCCAAAAACAAAATTAGAGCTTTCTTGGGGGGAAAAAATCAAGTGTGTTTTTGCTTATTCCAAGTGTTTTTCTATGGGTCAGCTTCACAATGGGTTCACTGAGCTGCTGCCTGCTGTGTCATTTTATTCTCAATAAACAGTTAGGGCGGGATGCAATGGCGCCTGAGATAGTCGAAGGTGCAGATGCTGAACTTTTTTTTTAAAGGGGCAATCACTTACTAAGCATGGGTTTGCCTGGTAAGTGATTGCCCCTTTAAAAAAAGTTTGAGAACGGCCGGTATCTCGAAGCGGTCGGTATCTCGCACCTCCGGCGATCTCGGACGCCATTACATCCCGCCGTTGGTCTGAGAAGTGATTGTTTGTTTCTGGGACTCTGATGCAGCTTTACCTTCAGAAGCTCCAAGTTCCCATATTTATCTGGTGGGGCAGCTCTCTGAAGAGGATACCCCATCCGCAAAGGGAGGGGTACAGCGGACGGCTTGAAGGGCGCAGCTGTCGGATACACACTACTCCAGTCTTGATCCGGAAGCATCTTTTCTGTACGTGGCTGTTGGACCTGGAAGGGAGAAACACAACTAATATAAATATATACGTTACCAGCCCGTCAAAAACACAGAACATAACAGTAATGTCAGCGCCGATGGCTGTGCGCACCCGAACCGAGCAACACTTGAATCGCTGTCAGATGCCATCTAGTGGCCGCCAGTGAGCAAAACACTTGAATTCCCCCATAGAAATGAGGAGCAGCATTAGCCTTTTATTATATAGAATATACACGAAAAAATGCAGAAGGTATTTGCGTAAAGTGTTACTACGCTCACAAACGTTCTTCTCTCTTTTATGTCGATACTAAAAACAGGTCTTCTGCTGAAATCTCAGCAACACACTCTTGCAGTCATTTCTAAGGATGGCCGTGAAAACTCTGACCTTCCATAGCAGCATCTACGGCCATGAAACTGTGGTCAGCAGCGCTTGTTTCCATGGTTGCAGACATTGCTGTGAAAAGTTATTTCTTCCCAGCCTACCAAATGGTAGAAGTGTGTATCTGAGTTTTCAACTGGCAATTTCAGGCGCACGTTTTATTGGAAATATCAGGAGTTCCTGTAGTAAGTACTGCAGCTGTGCCAGACACACTGACTAATTAGGCAACATCACTTATGAGCAATGTGGAGCTTCAGATTATACCCATAACGTACCCATCTGCTTTGTGGGCCGAGCCAGTATTAAATCTATCAACTCACTAAGAGCTATGGACATATTTTACGTCATTTGTGCCTCATGCCTCAGTGTTATTCCTGGTACGTTAATAACTGCAATCTTGTAAACATTGAATGAGGCCAGAAAACGTGTAGCTACACAGGATAACATTGTTTTATCCAAGAAGAGCTGTGCAAGACATAAGGGGGTAGATGTATGAAAAACGTCCTAACGAACGTTATGTGCCTGGGGCCATATCACCACATTATCGTGGTTATACGGCCGGACCCTGCGCCACAATGTATTATGCTGGCCCCCTCCGATGTGGGAGGGCGCTATGTCACCTGTCCCGTGATACGCGCCCTCCCACATCGGCCAGACTTCTCGCCGCAAGCTGCACTAGAGCGCATGCGCCGTCACCTCAGCTCCCAGTGAGCCCTGCAGAGTGAGGCGGCGCATGCGTGGTTCGGCTGTAGAGATGCCGCGAGGTGCTGGGCAGTGAGGAGGCGTGTGGATTGACGTCAGAGGCCGAAGGGGAAACGTGGTGGCGGAGACCAATAAAGTTTTTTTAAAAGGACAAAAAGAAAACAACAAATGCTTTAGCCACACACTGCCTGGCCAGAGGAGGCGTTCCGGACCGGCGGCTTCAGGAGACGAAAAGGGACAACAGAGGCAATCATACATTGCCTCTGCTCTTCGTCTCCCATTCACTACTGCGGGGAAGCTGTAAGTGGCGGGGGCGCGCAGCGGCCAGTGCATACAGCGTTAACACGCCATTCATACATTTGGGTGCAGCGCAAAATGCTGCCTTAAGGTGCGCTGTTGTCAGCAAGAACCACAGCGCACTTTCATATATCTGCCCCAAGGTCATTTATTTATACAGCGCACACATATCACCTAGAGAATATTTCAGTGTTACCTCTTTAATTCTCCGGAACTCTTTCTGAGGGAATCCCTGTTTTCTGCGAGCAGGAGCTGGACACAAGCAAATATTACAGTCACAACTAGCATAAACAATCGGCATCTACTAAAGAGAGGGGTACTCTGCATTACAAGGGGCGTTGTGCAGCATGCAAAGGAGAAAAGTAACCTGTGCTTTTGTAGAACAACAAGTACCAGCATGCCCTGCCAGCCCTTATCTACGGGTGACCAACAATATTCCCTGTGCTGGGATTCTAATCCCCAACAATATCCTAACAGCTCCGACCGGGAGTGCTGGTACTTGTGGTGGCACAGTGTGAAGAATACAGGGATTTTGCAGTGGATATGTGGTGGAGTGTTTCAGTTTTAATTTATAGCACAGATTATGGGGAGGGAGGGAGGCCGATGGGGGACCTGGCGGCCCCTCATTGGCATGGGTGCATTGTAATCCCCAATATAACATTTATAAGGATAGATTATGCTGCATTATTAACACTCTCATGAAGCCGGCAGCATAGAAACATGGGGCAGATACAGCATCCAGGATATAGCACACAGAGGAAAAATCGGGACAATATCAGGGCTAGAATCCTCCATGAAGAAATGTGTAAACCTAGAAAAATCGGGGACATCTGCCAACTATGCAACTGCTGAAGAGGTGGCCAGGGCACTGCTGGGACTTGTAGTACCACCACTGCATAATAGGATAGGGCAGGTAATTCCCTAGCAGCTAGGGATGCCTTGCTCAGAGTGGACAAAGGCCAACAGGACACTGCTGGGACATGTAGTGCCACCACTGAATAATATGCTAGGGCAGGTAATTCC
Organism: Pseudophryne corroboree; assembly: GCF_028390025.1. Classification (NCBI taxonomy): domain Eukaryota; kingdom Metazoa; phylum Chordata; class Amphibia; order Anura; family Myobatrachidae; genus Pseudophryne; species Pseudophryne corroboree. The sequence continues at coordinate 820,175,088 of NC_086449.1, read as the reverse complement.
ATAGCAACTAGGGATGCCTTGCTGCGACTGGAGAAAAGGCTGGCAGGGCATTGCTGGGACTTGTAGTGTCACCACTGAATAATAGGCTAGGACAGGTAATTCCATAGCAGCTAGGGATGCCTTGCTGGGACTGGAGAAAAGGCTGGCAGGGCACTGCTGGGACTTGTAGTGTCACCACTGAATAATAGACTAGGGCAGGTAATTCCATAGCAACTAGGGATGCCTTGCTGGGACTGGGGAAAAGGCTGACAGAGTATTGATGGGACTTGTAGTGCCACAAAGACTGGAGAAAAGGCTGAGAGAGCATGATGGGACTTGTAGTGCCATAACTGCAGAAACAGGTAGACCCTTAGCCGCTGGGGTGGAAGGAGGGGCGGCCGTGGCATTGCTGTGACTTGTAGTTCGCCTGCTGGGAGTGCTCCTGCCGTACAGTGTGAGACATCACCACCCCCTGCCCCCGCAGCACATAATGCACAGCCCCCGACTACAGACACCCGGGTATACCGGCTCCAGAGGCCACTGGCAGGCCCGTGCTGTACCACTGGGGCCCCATCGGGGCCACGCCGGAGATCACGGGAGCCCGGAGGGTCACACACGCCCGGCTCAGGATGGAGGCCGCCATCTTGTTTCCCGAGGTACGGAGCGCGGCGAGGGACAGACTCCGGCAGAAGGCGCGCGCGACCCTTCACACACAATCAAATATATATATCTCTGTCACACTTTCTATATACCCCTGTCACACTCTCTCAGCTACTTCAGTATGTAACAGTGTCACTCTGTTGAATATATATGTGAGCAATTCCACTATATAGCTGTGTGAGCTATGGATAGATAGATAGATAGATAGATAGATAGATAGATAGATAGATAGATAGATAGACAGAGTCTTATTTATATATAATCTTTTATTTGTAAATATATTCTGAATTTCTCTTACGTCCTAGAGGATGCTGGGGACTCCGTAAGGACCATGGGGTATAGACTGGCTCCGCAGGAGACATGGGCACTCTAAGACTTCAGATCATGGGTGTTAACTGGCTCCTCCCTCTATGCCCCTCCTCCAGACCTCAGTTAGATCCTGTGCCCAAAGGAGACTGGGTGCACTACAGGGGAGCTCTCCTGAGTTTCTCTGAAAAAAAAGAATTTTGTTAGGTTTTTTATTTTCAGGGAGCACTGCTGGCAACAGGCTCCCTGCTTCGTGGGACTGAGGGGAGAGAAGCAGACCTACTTAAATGATAGGCTCTGCTTCTTAGGCTACTGGACACCATTAGCTCCAGAAGGTCGGAACGCAGGTCTCACCCTCGCCGTTCGTCCCGGAGCCGCGCCGCCGTCCTCCTCACAGAGCCGGAAGATAGAAGCCGGGTAAGTATATGAAGTAAGAAGACGTCAAAGGCGGCAGAAGACTTCAGTTCTTCAAAGAGGTACTGCGCAGCGGTCGCGCTGCGCGACATTGCTCACACACACACACACACAAGGCACAGCAGGGTGCAGGGCGCAGGGGGGGTGCCCTGGGCAGCAATAATTACCTCACATAAAGCTGGCACCATTATTAGATACTGCGGAGGCAGTATATTATAAAACCTCCACCAGTATAAAAAAATGAACGGGACCGAAGTCCGCCGTCGAGGGGGCGGGGCTTGATCCTCCAGCACTAACCAGTGCCATTTTCTCCACAGCTAGCTGCAGAGAAGCTGCTCCCGGACTCTCCCCTGCTGAACAAGTAACAGGGGGGAAAAAAACGAAGGGGGGGGGCACATTTATTTGGCGCCGACACCTGATTGGTTGGACATGTGGAATGTTTTAAATGCTAATGTGACCTTATTACATAAGAGATTAGACAAAGCAGAGTCCAAGGAAAAAGCAGGGAGTCAATCCATGGCTTTGACTGTGTCACAAGGCCCTTCAGGGTCCCATAAACGTCCCTTTTCCCAGATAGCAGACACTGATACCGACACGGATTCCGACTCCAGTGTCAACTATGATGATGCAAGGTTGCACCCAAGGGTGGCCAAGAGTATTCAATATATGATTATTGCAATAAAATATGTTTTGCATATCACAGAGGACCCCTCTGTCCCTGACACGAGGGTCTGCATGTTTAAGGAAAAGAAACCTGAGGTAACGTTTCCCCCATCTCATGAGCTGAAAGCTTTATTTGAAAAAGCTCGGGAAACTCCAGACAAGAGACTGCAGGTTCCCAAGAGAATTATTATGGCGTATCCTTTCCCCTCACAGGACAGGTTACGGTGAGAATCCTCGCCCACGGTGGACAAGGCATTGACGCGCTTGTCCAAAAAGGTTGCACTACTGACCCCGGACACGGCATCCCTCAAGAATCCTGTGGATCGCAGACAAGAAACTACCTTAAAATCAATTTATACGACTACGGGTGCCCTGCTCAGACCGGCAGTAGCGTCGGCATGGGTGGGTAGCGCAATTGCTGCGTGGGCAGATAACTTGTCATCTGACATTGACACCCTCGATAAAGATAGTATTTTGTTGACCTTGGGTCACATTAAGGATGCAGCGTTATATATGAGAGAGGCTGCGAGAGATATTGGGCTGTTGGGTTCAAGAGCCAATGCCATGGCAGTTTCTGCTAGACGGTCCCTGTGAACCCGTCAATGGACAGGTGATGCTGATTCAAAGAGACATATGGAGGCTTTGCCTTACAAAGGTGAAGTTTTATTTGAGGAGGGCCTCGCGGACCTGGTTTCCACAGCTACCGCGTGTAAATCTTCTTTTTTGCCTTACGTTCCCCCACAGCAAAAGAAAACACCTCAATACCAGATGCAGTCCTTTCGGTCGCATAAGTTCAGAAAGGGTCGGGGCTCTTCCTTCCTCGCCAGAGGTAGAGGTAGAGGGAAAAGAACACCAGCTACGGCTAGTTCCCAGGAACAAAAGTCCTCCCCAGCCTCTACAAAATCCACCGCATGATGCTGGGGCTCCACTGAGGGAGCCCGCGTTGGTGGGGGCACGTCTTCGGCTCTTCAGCCAGGTCTGGTTTCAGCTGGATTTGGATCCTTGGGCGGTCGAAATTGTATCCCAAGGCTACAAACTGGAGTTCGAAGAGGTGCCTCCACACCGATTTTTCAAATCAGCCTTGCCAGCTTCTCCCCCAGAGAGGGCAATAGTGTCAGCTGCCATACAAAAGCTGTGTCAACAGCAGGTAATTATCAAGGTTCCCCTAATGCAACAGGGGAAGGGGTTTTATTCAACCCTATTTGTGGTCCCGAAGTCGGATGGCTTCGTCAGACCAATTCTGAATCTAAAATCCCTGAACCTATATTTGAAAAGGTTCAAATTCAAGATGGAGTCTCTCTGGGCAGTGATCTCCAGCCTGGAAGGGGGGGATTTTATGGTGTCACTAGACATAAAGGATGCATACCTTCATGTCCCCATATATCCGCCTCATCAGGCGTACCTGAGATTCGCGGTACAGGATTGTCATTACCAGTTTCAGACGTTGCCGCTTGGGCTTTCCACGGCCCCGAGAATTTTCACCAAGGTAATGGCGGAAGTGATGGTGCTCCTGCGCAAGCAAGGAGTCACAATTATCCCATACTTGGACAATCTCCTGATAAAGGCAAGATTAAGAGATCAGTTACTGATAAGCGTGTCTCTCTCCCTCAGAGTACTACAACAGCACGGCTGGATTCTAAATCTACCAAAGTCGCAGTTGGTTCCGACAACTCGGCTGTCATTTTTGGGCATGGTTCTGGACACGGAAAAAAAGAGTGTTTTTCTCCCAACGGAAAAAGCCCAGGAACTCCAGAACATGGTCAAGGACCTGCTAAAACCAAAAAGTGTGTCAGTTCATCAATGCACTCGTCAGTGGCGGAAGTCTGGGAGGCAATGGAGTCGAATGCCGCCGGGCTCCAGTAATGAAGGGGGCACCTTCTCCATTGCCTCCGACAGTGTGGTTGTCCGCCCGTGGCTCCCGTCTTCCAAATGACACCCTGGCTCCCGCCACCTGAGAAGTGCGGCTGCCCGGCTCCAGGATGATGATACCGCAACGCTTCAGCTCCCGCCCCCCATAGCGCAGCTACCCGGCTTCAGCCTGATGACATCACGGCTGGCCGGCTCCCGCCCCACAGTGCCATTACCTACCCGGCTCCGGCTCCTGCACCACCACAGCACAGCTTCCCGGCTTCAGCTCCAGCCACACAACGCCGCTGCCCAGCTCCTGCATGCTTACACTGAGGCAGGTGAGAAGAGGTATCTTATGCAGGAAAGTGTCAGGGTGGGGGACAGTGTGTGTGACAATGTGTGTGTGTGTGTGTGTGTGTGTGTATTTGTATAGATGTGTATGTGACTGTATGTATATATGTGGCTATGTGTGTGTATATATGTGGCTATGTGTGTATAAGTGGTATAATGTGTGTGTGTATGTGTGTGTGTGTGTGTATATGCTGTGTGTGTATATGTGGTTGGGTGTATGCGTGTATATGTGGTTGTGAGTGTATACCTGGACTGGGCCGCGGGGGGGGGGGGGGCAATATAAACTTTTTCGCCTCCGAGCGTATTACAATAACTTACGCCCCTGGCACTCGTGTATTGGGAAAGATGGTGGCGGCCTACGAGGCCATTCCGTTCGGCAGGTTCCATGCGAGAACTTTTCAGTGGGACCTTCTGGACAAGTGGTCAGGGTCCCATCTACACATGCATCAGAGAATAAGCCTGTTCCCCAGGGCCAGGGTATCTCTCCTGTGGTGGCTTCAGAGTGCTCACCTTCTAGAGGGTCGCAGGTTCGGCATTCAAGATTGGGTTCTTGTGACCACGGACGCGAGCCTCTGATGATGGGGAGCAGTCACACAAGGAAGAAATTTTCAGGGAATATGGTCAAGCCAGGAGGCTTGTCTACACATCAATGTACTGGAATTAAGGGCCATATACAACGGCCTACAACAAGCGGAGAATCTTCTTAGCATCCTACCCGTTCTGATTCAGTCAGACAACGTCACAGCCGTGGTGCATGTAAACCGCCAAGGCGGGACAAGGAGCAGAGCAGCAATGGCAGAAGCCACCAGGATTCTTCGCTGGGCGGAAAATCATGTAAGCGCTCTGTCAGCGGTCTTCATTCCGGGAGTAGACAACTGGGAAGCAGACTTCCCCAGCAGACACGATCTCCATTCAGGAGAGTGGGGACTTCATCAAGAGGTCTTTGCAGAGGTAACAAGTCGTTGGGGACTTCCCCCAAATAGACATGATGGCGTCACGCCTCAAGAAAAAGCTTCGGAAGTATTGTTCCAGGTCGAGGGACCCTCAGGCAGTGGCGGTGGACGCCCTGGTGACACCGTGGGTGTTTCAGTCGGTCTATGTGTTCCCTCCACTTCCACTCATCTCAAAAATATTGAGAATCATAAGACGAACAAGAGTGCAGACAATACTCATCGTTCCAGATTGGCCTCGAAGGGCCTGGTATTCAGATCTTCAGGAAATGCTCACAGAAGATCCGTGGCCTCTTCCTCCCAGGGAGGACCTGTTGCAACAGGTGCCCTGTGTGTTCCAAGACTTACCGCGGTTACGTTTGACGGCATGGCGGTTGAACACCAAATCCTAGCTAGGAAAGATATTCCGGGGGAAGTCATCCCTACTCTAATCAAAGCTAGGAAGGAGGTAACGGCGAAGCATTATCACCGTATCTGGAGGAAATATGTATCTTGGAGTGAAGCCAAGAATGCTCCTACGGAAGATTTTCAGCTGGGTCGTTTTCTCCACATTCTACAGACAGGAGTGGATATGGGCCTAAAGTTAGGCTCCATTAAGGTGCAGATTTCGGCCTTATCTATATTCTTTCAGTAGGAATTGGCTTCTCTCCCAGAAGTCCAGACTTTTGTAAAGGGAATGCTACACATCCAACCTCCTTTTGTGCCCCCAGTGGCACCGTGGGACCTTAATGTGGTGTTACAGTTCCTTAAATCACACTGGTTTGAACCACTTCAAACGGTGGAATAAAATTTTCTCACTTGGAAGGTGGTCATGTTATTTGCCTTGGCATCTGCGAAGCGGGTGTCCGAATTGGCGGCTTTGTCTCACAAGAGCCCCTATTTGATTTTCCATTTGGATCGAGCAGAATTGAGAACTCGTCCTCAGTTTCTACCTAAGGTGGTTTCGTCTTTTCATATGAACCAACCTATTGTGGTGCCTGTGGCTACGGGTGACTTGGAGGATTCCAAGTCCCTTGATGTAGTCAGGGCCTTAAAATTGTATGTAGCTAGGACGGCTCGGGTTAGGAAAACAGAGGCACTGTTTGTCCTGTATGCAGCCAACAAGGTTGGCGCTCCTGCTTCTAAGCAGACTATTGCTCGCTGGATCTGTAACACGATTCAGCAGGCTCATTCTACGGCTGGATTGCCGTTACCAAATTCTGTAAAGGCCCATTCCACTAGGAAGGTGGGCTCTTCTTGGGCGGCTGCCCGAGGCGTCTCGGCATTACAGCTTTGCCGAGCAGCTACTTGGTCGGGTTCAAACACTTTTGCAAAATTCTACAAGTTTGATACCCTGGCTGATGAGGACCTCATGTTTGCTCAATCGGTGCTGCAGAGTCATCCGCACTCTCCCGCCCGGTCTGGAGCTTTGGTATAATCCCCATGGTCCTTACTGAGTCCCCAGCATCCTCTAGGACGTAAGAGGATGCTGACGTAAATCTTTTTCTCCTAGTCCGTAGAGGATGCTGGGCGCCCGTCCCAGTGCGGACAAATTCTGCAAGGCTTGTATATAGTTGTTGCTTACATAAGGGTTATATTACAGTTGAGATCAGTCTCTGACTGATGCTGTTTTTGTTCATGCTGTTAACTGGTTTAGTATATACCATGTTGTACGGTGTGTATGGTGTGGGCTGGTATGATTAACAAAAAACCTTTCCTCGTACTGTCCGTCTCCTCTGGGCACAGTTCTTTAACTGACGTCTGGAGGAGGGGCATAGAGGGAGGAGCCAGTTCACACCCATCTAAAGTCTTAGAGTGCCCATGTCTCCTGCGGAACCCGTCTATACCCCATGGTCCTTACGGAATCCCCAGCATCCTCTATGGACTAGGAGAAAAAGATTTACCGGTAGGTTTAAAATCTTATTATTTATTTCTCTAACGTCCTAGTGGATGCTGGGAACTCCGTAAGGACCATGGGGAATAGCGGGCTCCGAAGGAGGCTGGGCACTCTAGAAAGATCTTAGACTACCTGGTGTGCACTGGCTCCTCCCACTATGACCCTCCTCCAAGCCTCAGTTAGATTTCGTGCCCGGCCGAGGTTGGATGCACACTAGGGGCTCTCCTGAGCTCTTAGAAAGTAATAGTCTTAGATTTTTTTTTATTTTCAGTGAGACCTGCTGGCAACAGGCTCACTGCAGCGAGGGACTAAGGGGAGAAGAAGCGAACTCGCCTGCTTGCAGCCGGATTGGGCTTCTTAGGCTACTGGACACCATTAGCTCCAGAGGGATCGACCGCAGGCCCAGTCCTTGGTGTTCGGTCCCGGAGCCGCGCCGCCGTCCCCCTTACAGAGCCAGAAGCAAGAAGATGGTCCGGAAAATCGGCGGCATGAAGACTCTGTCTTCACCAAGGTAGCGCACAGCACTGCAGCTGTGCGCCATTGCTCCTCTCACACACTTCACACTCCGGTCACTGAGGGTGCAGGGCGCTGGGGGGGGCGCCCTGAGGCAGCAATAAAAACACCTTGGCTGGCTAAAATACCTCAATATATGGCCCCAGGGGCTATATATGAGGTAAATACCCCTGCCAGAATTCCATAAAAAACGGGAGAATAGGCCGCGAAAAAGGGGCGGAGCCTATCTCCTCAGCACACTGGCGCCATTTTCCCTCACAGCTCCGCTGGAAGGAAGCTCCCTAGCTCTCCCCTGCAGTCTACAAAGGGTTAATAAAGAGAGGGGGGGCACTAAATTTAGGCGCAGTATACATTATATATAAAAACAGCAGCTATAGGGGACATAACTCAGTTAGTCCCTGCATTATATAGCGCTCTGGTGTGTGCTGGCATACTCTCACTCTGTCCCCCCAAAGGGCTTTTGTGGGTCCTGTCCTCGTTTAGAGCATTCCCTGTGTGTCTGCGGTGTGTCGGTACGGCTGTGTCGACATGTTGAATGAGGAGGCTTATATGGTGACAGAACAGAGGCCGATATATGTGATGTCGCCCCCTGTGGGGCCGACACCAGAGTGGATGGATAGGTGAAAGGTATTAACCGACAGTGTCAACTCCTTACATAAAAGGGTGGATGACGTAACAGCTGTGGGACAGCCGGCTTCGCAGCCCGCGCCTGCCCAGGCGTCTCAAAGGCCATCAGGGGCTCAAAAACGCCCGCTCTCTCAGATGGCAGACACAGATGTCGACACGGAGTCTGACTCCAGTGTCGACAAGGTGGAGACATATACACAATCCACTAGGAACATCCGTGACGTGATCCCGGCAATAAAAAATGTGTTATACATTTCTGACTTTAACCCAAGCACCTCTAAAAATGGGTTTTAGGTTTGGGGAGAAAAAACAGGCAGTGTTTTGTTCCCCCATCAGATGAATAAATGAAGTGTGTGAAAGCGTGGGTTCCCCCGTTAAGAAACTGGTAATTTATAAAAAGTTACTGATGGCGTACCCTTTCCCGCCAGGAGGATAAGTTACGCTGGGAGATATCCCCTAGGGTGGATAAGGCGCTCACACGTTTGTCAAAAAAGGTGGCACTGCTGTCTTAGGATACGGCCACTTTAATAGGTACCTGTTGATAAAAAACAGGAGGCTATCCTGAAGTCTGTATTTACACACTCAGGTACTAGACTGAGACCTGCAGATAGTGCTGCTGCAGCGTGGTCGGTGACCCTGTCAAACAGGGATACTAGTTGGCAAACATAAAAACATATTAAAGACGTCGTCTTATATATGGGGGATGCACAGAGGGATATTTTGCCGGCTGGCATCCAAAATAAATGTAATGTCCATTCTGTCAGGAGGGTATTAGAGACCTGTCACTGGACAGGTGATGCTGACTTAAAAAGCGCATAGAGAGCCTTATAAGGGTGAGGAATTATTTGGGGATGGTCTCTGGGATCTCGTATCCACAGCAACTGCTGGGAAGAAATAATTTTACCTCAGGTTTCCTCACACACAAAGGTACAGTCCTTTCGGCTTCAGAAAAGCAAGCGGGTCAAATGGCGCTTCCTTTCTGTACAGAGACAAGGGTAGAGGGAAAAAGCTGCACCAGTCAGCCTGTTCCCAGAATCAAGATTCTTCCCCCGCCTCCTGTGAGGCCACACCATGACGCGGGTGCTCCACAGGTGTAGCCAGGTACGGTGGGGGGCCGTCTCAAAAATTTCAGCAATTAGTGGGCTCGCTCACAGGTGGATCCCTGTTTCTTTCAAGTAGTATTTCAGGGGTACAAGCTGGAATTCGAGATGTCTCCCCCCAGCCGTTTCCTAAAATATGCCTTGCTGACAACTCCCTCAGGCAGGGAGGCTGTGCTAGAGGCAATTAATAAGCGGTATTCCCAGCAGGTAATACTCAAGGTGCCCCTACTTCAACAAGGACGGGGTTACTATTCCACACGGGTTGGGGTACCGAAACCGCATGGTTCGGTGTGACCCATTTTATATTTAAAATCCTTGAACACATACATGAAAAAATTCAAGTTCAAGATGGAATCGCTCAGGGCGGTTATTGCAAGCCTGGACGAGGGGGATTACATGGTATCCTGGGACATCAAGGATGCTTACCTGCATGTCCCCATTTACCATCCTCGCCAGGAGTACCTCAGATTTGTGGTACAGGATTACCATTACCAAGTCCAGACACTGCCGTTTGGACTGTACATGGCACCGAGGGTGTTTTATCAAGGTAATGGCCGAAATGTTGATACTCCTTCGAAAAAAGGGAGTTGTAATTATCCCGTACTTGGACAATCTCGTTATAAGGGCGAGGTCCAAGGAGCAGTTGGTAGTCGGGGTAGCACTATTTTGGAAAGTGCTACAACAGCATGGTTGGATTCTAAACAGTCCAAAGTCACAGCTGGTTCCTATGACACGTCTACTGTTCCTGGGGATGGTTCTGGACATAAACCAGAAATAGTGTTTCTCCCGGAGGAGAAAGCCAAGGAGTTGTCATCTCTAGTCAGAGACCTCCTGAAGCCAAAATAGGTAGCGGTGCATCATTGCACGCGAGTCCTGGGAAAAATGGTAGCTTCCTACGAAGCAATCCCATTAGGCAGGTTCCATACAAGAACTTTTCAGAGGGACCTGTTGGACAAGTGGTCCGGATCGCATCTTCCGATGCATAGGCTGATAACCCTGTCTCCAAGGACCAGGGTATCTCTACTGTGGTGGCTGCAGAGTGCCCATCTTCAAGAGGGCCGCAGGTTCGGCATACAGGACTAGGTCCTAGTGACCATGGATTCCAGCCTTTGAGGCTGGGAGGCAGTCACACAGGGAAGAAATTTCCAGGGACTTTGGTCAAGTCAGGTTATTTCCCTACACATAAATATTCTGGACCTGAGGGCCATTTACAATGCCCTGAGGCCGGCAAGCCCTTTGCTTCAAAACCAGCCGGTACTGATCCAATCAGACAACATCACGGCAGTCGCCCATGTAAACCAACAGGGCGGCACAAGAAGCAGGATGGCGATGGCAGAAGCCACAAGGATTCTCCGATAGGCGGAAAATTATGTGTTAGCACTGTCAGCAGTGTTCATTCCCGGAGTGGACAACTGGGAAGCAGATCTTCTCAACAGACACGACCTCCACCCGGGAGAATGGGGACTTCCTCCAGAAGTCTTCCAATAGGATTGTACACCATTGAGAAAGGCCACAGGTGGACATGATGGCGTCCCGCCTCAACAAAAAGCTATAAAAGATATTGCACCGGGTCAAGGGACCCTCAGGCGATAGCTATGGACGCTCTGGTAACACCGTGGGTGTACCAGTCGGTTTATGTGTTCTCCCCTCTGCCTCTCATACCAAAGGTACTGAGAATAATAAGAAGGCGAGGAGTAAGAACGATACTCGTGGATGGCCAAGAAGAGCTTGGTACCCAGAACTTCAAGAATTTATATCAGAGGACCCATGGCCCCTGCCACTCAGACAGGACCTGCGGCAGCAGGGGCCCTGTCTGTTCCAAGACTTACCGCGGCTGCGTTTGTCGGCATGGCGGTTGAACGCCGGATCCTGAAGGAAAAGGGCATTCCGGAGGAAGTCATTCCTACGCTTACTAAAGCCAGGAAAGAGGTTACAGCAACTCATTATCACCGCATATGGCGAAAATATGTTGCATGGTGTGAGGCCGAAAGGGCCCCAACAGAGGAATTTCAACTAGGTCGATTTCTGCATTTCCTGCAACCAGGAGTGACTATGGGCCTTAAATTGGGTTCCATTAAGGTACAGATCTCGGCTCTGTCGATTTTCTTTCAAAAAGAACTAGCTTCAGTACCTGAAGTTCAGACATTTATAAAAGCAGTGCTGCAGAGTCAGCCCCCGTTTGTGCCTCCTCTGGCACCTTGGGATCTCAACGTGGTGTTGAGTTTCTTAAAATCACATTGGTTTGAACCACTAAAAACCGTGGATCTGAAATATCTCACGTGGAAGGTGGTTATGTTGTTGGCCTTGGCTTCTGCCAGGCGAGTATCAAAGTTGGCGGCTTTGTCTTGTAAAAGCCCTTATTTGATTTTCCATATGGATAGGGCAGAATTGAGGACTCGTCCCCATTTTCTCCCAAAGGTGGTGTCAGCGTTTCACCTGAACCAGCCTATTGTGGTGCCTGCGGCTACTAGGGACTTGGAGGACTCCAAGTTGCTAGACGTTGTCAGGGCACTGAAAATATATGTTTCCAGAACGGCTAGAGTCAGAAAATCTGACTCGCTGTTTATCCTATATGCACCTAACAAGCTGGGTGCTCCTGCTTCTAAGCAGACTATTGCTCGTTGGATTTGTAGTACAATTCAGCTTGCACATACTGTGGCAGGCCTGCCACAGCCAAAATCTGTCAATGCCCATTCCACAAGGAAGGTGGGCTCATCTTGGGCGGCTGCCCGTGGGGTCTCGGCTTTACAACTTTGCCGAGCAGCCACTTGGTCAGGGGCAAACACGTTTGCAAAATTCTACAAATTTGATACCCTGGCTGAGGAGGACCTGGAGTTCTCTCATTCGGTGCTGCAGAGTCATCCGCACTCTCCCGCCCGTTTGGGAGCTTTGGTATAATCCCCATGGTCCTTACGGAGTTCCCAGCATCCACTAGGACGTTAGAGAAAATAAGAATTTACTCACCGGTAATTCTATTTCTCGTAGTCCGTAGTGGATGCTGGGCGCCCATCCCAAGTGCGGTTTATCTGCAATACTTGTACATAGTTATTGTTAACTAAATCGGGTTATTGTTGAGCCATCTGTTGAGAGGCTCTATTGTTTCATACTGTTAACTGTGTTTCATATCACGAGTTGTACGGTGTGATTGGTGTGGCTGGTATGAGTCTTACCCGGGATTCAAAATCCTTCCTTATTGTGTACGCTCGTCCGGGCACAGTGTCCTAACTGAGGCTTGGAGGAGGGTCATAGTGGGAGGAGCCAGTGCACACCAGGTAGTCTAAGATCTTTCTAGAGTGCCCAGCCTCCTTCGGAGCCCGCTATTCCCCATGGTCCTTACGGAGTTCCCAGCATCCACTACGGACTACGAGAAATAGAATTACCGGTGAGTAAATTCTTATTTTTCTTCTTTTTACTGACATGCCTCCCAAACGTGACAAGCCGCTTTCTCTCCTCAGTTTTCAGTTTACCAGGATGCCCCATTCAGCTCCACATCACTGGTGAACAGAGGCGTAACTAAGGCAGGGTGAGTGGGGCACGTGCCCTGGGCGCCTTGGCAGGCCAGGCCCACCCACCCCCGCTATTGCTCTGCCCCCGTCCTGCAGCAATGTGAGGGGAGGAGAGTGCAGCGTCTCTCCTGCCCCTCAATGTGCTCACTGCTCTCAGTGTGACTCTGTCTGGTCTCCGGCAGCGTTAGCCAATCAGAGCTTGCAGACCGGCTCCTGATTGGCTGCCGATCTGCGAGCTCTGATTGGCTAACAAACCGGCGCCACATTTGTGATAGCCGCCGCCAGAGACGGGATTTCATGGAGTGTTGAGGGGCAGGAGAGGTGCTGCGCTGCGCTGCGCTCTCCTCCCCTCACATAGCAGAGGCCAGCGGCAGCGGTGACAGGGGATCTGATTCCTGACTGAAGTAAGCAGCAGCCAACGGGAGGGGGGGTTCTTGTATCTGGCACCGTGGGGCACTATGTATCTGGCACTGTATCTGGCACTGTGGGGCACTGTGTATCTGGCACTGTATCTGGCACTGTGGGGCAATATGTATCTGGCACCGTGGGGCACTATGTATCTGGCACTGTATCTGGCACTGTGGATCTGACACTGTGGGGCACTGTGGGGCACTATGTATCTGGCACTGTATCTGGCACTGTATCTGGCACTGTGGATCTGACACTGTGGGGCACTGTGTATCTGGCACTGTGGGGCACTATGTATCTGGCACTGTATCTGGCACTGTGGATCTGACACTGTGGGGCACTGTGTATCTGGCACTGTATCTGGCACAGTGGGGCACTATGTATCTGGCACTGTATCTGGCACTGTGGATCTGACACTGTGGGGCACTGTGTATCTGGCACTGTATCTGGCACTGTGGGGCACTATGTATCTGGCACTGTATCTGGCACTGTGGGGCACTGTGTATCTGGCACTGTGGGGCACTATGTATCTGGCACTGTATCTGGCACTGTGGGGCACTATGTATCTGGCACTGTATCTGGCACTGTGGGGCACTGTGTATCTGGCACTGTATCTGGCACTGTGGATCTGACACTGTGGGGCACTGTGTATCTGGCACTGTATCTGGCACTGTGGGGCAATATGTATCTGGCACCGTGGGGCACTATGTATCTGGCACTGTATCTGGCACTGTGGATCTGACACTGTGGGGCACTGTGGGGCACTATGTATCTGGCACTGGATCTGGCACTGGATCTGGCACTGTGGGGCACTGTGTATCTGGCACTGTGTATCTGGCACTGTGTATCTGGCACTGTGTATCTGGCACTGTATCTGGCACTGTGGGGCACTATGTATCTGGCACTGTATCTGGCACTGTGGGGCACTGTGTATCTGGCACTGTATCTGGCACTGTGGGGCACTGTGTATCTGGCACTGTATCTGGCACTGTGGGGCACTGTGTATCTGGCACTGTGGGGCAATATGTATCTGGCACTGTATCTGGCACTGTGGGGCAATATGTATCTGACACTGTGGGGCACTGTGTATCTGGCACTGTGGGGCACTGTATCTGGCACTGTGGGGCAATATGTATCGGGCACTGTATCTGTCACTTTGGATCTGGCACTGTGGGGCAATATGTATCTGGCACTGTGGGGCACTGTATCTGTCACTGTGGGGCAATATGTATCTGGCACTGTGGGGCACTGTATCTGTCACTGTGGGGCAATATGTATCTGGCACTGTGGGGCAATGTATCTGACACTGTGGGGCACTGTATCTGGCACTGTGGGGCAATATGTATCTGGCACTGTGGGGCACTGTATCTGTCACTGTGGGGCAATATGTATCTGTCACTGTGGGGCACTGTATCTGTCACTGTGGGGCAATATGTATCTGGCACTGTGGGGCACTGTATCTGTCACTGTGGGGCAATATGTATCTGGCACTGTGGGGCAATGTATCTGACACTGTGGGGCACTGTATCTGGCACTGTGGGGCAATATGTATCTGGCACTGTGGGGCACTGTATCTGTCACTGTGGGGCAATATGTATCTGGCACTGTGGGGCACTGTATCTGTCACTGTGGGGCAATATGTATCTGGCACTGTGGATCTGACACTGTGGGGCACTGTGTATCTGGCACTGTGGGGCAATATGTATCTGGCACTGTGGGGCACTGTATCTGTCACTGTGGGGCACTGTGTATCTGGCACTGTGGGGCACTGTGTATCTGGCACTGTGGGGCACTGTATCTGTCACTGTGGGGCAATATGTATCTGGCACTGTGGGGCACTGTGTATCTGGCACTGTGGGGCACTGTATCTGTCACTGTGGGGCAATATGTATCTGGCACTGTGGGGCACTGTGTATCTGGCACTGTGGGGCATTGTGGATCTGGTACTGTGGGGCAATTGTGTATCTGGCACTGTGTAAAGAGAGGACTCTGCATGCATACTGTGCAAAAATTGAATGAAGGTGTGCTGAGAGACGACACAAGGGGTAGGTGATAGTGTGCTGAGAGGCGACACAGGGGGTAGGTGATAGTCATATTGGCACGTCCCATTTTCAGTGGCCACACCCCTTCTGGAGCGTGCCCACGTCCATTTTTTCAGCTTGCACCTTCAGTGTTTTATTGATTGATTGTTTTTCGTTTTTTTTGGGGGGGGGCGCCACTCTTCATCTTGCCCTGGGCTCCGAAAACCCTAGTTACGCCTCTGCTGATGAATAGTGACCGGGCATGTCACCTCGTGCAGAGGATCGCAGCCCTTATGAAGACTGGTATGGCTATTACGGGCACAGTCTGTGTCAGGCGTAGTAACTACGGCATTCCCTGTATAGCTGTCGCTGTCTGGTATGCGTTCCGGGCCTGGACCACCACAGATACCACGTTGGGCCGTTGACTGTGTGGAAACGCCACAAGGTTTGCTGGCCATCATTGGGTAGCGGTAATGTGACATAACTGGCCTGCATTTCCCCCTGTCACTGGCCAACACCAACAAGACCTCACTGTATGGGCAAATCCAAATACACCGACCCATACGGGCGTTGCCAATCAACTGAAGTCTGAGCAAGGTTTCGTTTGAAGCACTTACCCCCTGACTGACCGGTGCGATGCACATGCCTCCAGGCTTGTGATTAGACACCGTGCAAGCGGTTCCAAAGCATCAACATAAAGCAGACCAATGGAGCTACTGTAGGTGCCCATTCTCCATGTCTATGGTACGTAATAAGGTGCTCAGCAATATCCGCTATTTATTAACCTTGTGTAACATGTTCATTATCCATGACTCATGGTAGGGCCAAGACGGGCCCAGATTACTGTAACCCATGTTTCTGGAACGGTAAGGGGCCCCAATCCAGCATCTTACTTTCTCTAACGTCCTAAGTGGATGCTGGGACTCCGTAAGGACCATGGGGAATAGCGGCTCCGCAGGAGACTGGGCACAAAAGTAAAAGCTTGAACTAGCTGGTGTGCACTGGCTCCTCCCCCTATGACCGTCCTCCAAGCCTCAGTTAGATTTTTGTGCCCGAACGAGAAGGGTGCATGCTAGGTGGCTCTCCTGAGCTGCTTAGAGTAAAAGTTTATTTTAGGTTTTTTATTTTCAGTGAGTCCTGCTGGCAACAGGCTCACTGCATCGTGGGACTAAGGGGAGAAGAAACGAACTCACCTGCGTGCAGAGTGGATTGGGTTTCTTAGGCTACTGGACATTAGCTCCAGAGGGACGATCACAGGTTCAGCCTGGATGGGTCCCGAAGCCGCGCCGCCGGCCCCCTTACAGAGCCAGAAGAACGAAGAGGTCCGGTGAAATCGGCGGCAGAAGACGTTCCTGTCTTCAACTAAGGTAGCGCACAGCACTGCAGCTGTGCGCCATTGCTCTCAGCACACTTCACACTCCGGTCACTGAGGGTGCAGGGCGCTGGGGGGGAGCGCCCTGAGACGCAATAAAAACAGAAATACCTTAGGATGGCAAAAGAAATACATCACATATAGCTCCTGGGCTATATGGATGTATTTAACCCCTGCCAGTTTTCCAGAAAAAAGCGGGAGATAAGGCCGTCGTGAAGGGGCGGAGCCTATCTCCTCAGCACACAAGCGCCATTTTCCCTCACAGTTCCGCTGGAAGGACGGCTCCCTGACTCTCCCCTGCAGTCCCTACAGAATCAGGGTAAAAACGAGAGAGGGGGGGGCACTATTGGCAGCTAAATTATAAACAGCAGCTATAAAAGGGAGTAACACTTATATAAGGTTATCCCTATATATATATATATATATATATATATATATATATATATATATATATAGCGCTCTGGTGTGTGCTGGCAAACTCTCCCTCTGTCTCCCCAAAGGGCTAGTGGGGTCCTGTCCTCTATCAGAGCATTCCCTGTGTGTGTGCTGGGTGTCGGTACGATTGTGTCGACATGTATGAGGAGGAAAATTATGTGGAAGCAGAGCAATTGCCTGTATTAGTGATGTCACCCCCTAGGGAGTCGACACCTGACTGGATGGTTGTATTTAAAGAACTACGTGACAATGTCAGCACTTTACAAAAAACTGTTGACGACTTGAGACAGCCGACAAATCAATTAGTGCCTGTCCAGGCGTCTCAGATACAACGCCCGTTACCTCAGTGGGTCGACACAGACCCAGACACGGATACTGAGTCCAGTGTCGACGGTGAGGAGACAAACGTAATGTCCAGTAGGGCCACACGTTACATGATCACGGCAATGAAGGAGGCATTGAACATTTCTGACACTACAAGTACCACAAAGAAGGGTATTATGTGGGGAGTGAAAAAACTACCAGTAGCTTTTCCTGAGTCAGATGAATTAAATGAGGTGTGTGATAAAGCGTGGGTTTCCCCCGATAAAAAAGTGCTAATTTCTAATAAATTATTGGCACTATACCCTTTCCCGCCAGAGGTTAGGGCGCGTTGGGAAACACCCCCTAGAGTAGATAAAGCGCTCACACGTTTATCTAAACAAGTAGCGTTACCGTCTCCTGATACGGCCGCCCTCAAAGAACCAGCGGATAGAAGGCTGGAAAATATCCTGAAGGGTATATACACACATACTGGTGTTATACTGCGACCAGCAATCGCATCAGCCTGGATGTGCAGTGCTGGAGTTGCGTGGTCGGATTCCCTGACTGAAAATATTGATACCCTGGATAGGGACAGTATATTACTAACTATAGAGCATTTGAAGGATGCATTACTATATATGCGTGATGCACAGAGGGATATTTGCACCCTGGCATCAAGAGTGAGTGCTATGTCCATTTCTGCCAGAAGAGCGTTATGGACGCGACAGTGGTCAGGGGATGCGGATTCCAAACGACATATGGAAGTATTGCCGTTTAAAGGGGAGGAGTTATTTGGGGCCGGTCTATCGGACCTGGTGGCCACGGCAACGGCCGGAAAGTCCACCTTTTTACCCCAGGTCACCTCTCAGCAGAAAAAGACACCGTCTTTTCAAACTCAGTCCTTTCGTTCCCATAAGTACAGGCGGGCAAAAGGCCACTCATTTCTGCCCCGGGGCAGAGGAAGAGGAAAAACCCTCTTCCCAGGAGCAGAAGCCCTCCTCTGCTTCTGCCAAGTCTTCAGCATGACGCTGGGGCTTTACAAGCGGACTCGGACACGGTGGGGGCCCGTCTCAAAAATTTCAACGCGCAGTGGGCTCACTCGCAAGTGGACCCCTGGATTCTGCAGGTAGTATCACAGGGGTACAAACTGGAATTCGAGACGTCTCCCCCTCGCCGGTTCCTGAAGTCTGCTCTACCAAAGTCTCCCTCCGACAGGGAGGCAGTTTTGGAAGCCATTCACAAGCTGTATTCCCAGCAGGTGATAATCAAGGTACCTCTCCTACAACAGGGAAAGGGGTATTATTCCACGCTGTTTGTGGTACCGAAGCCGGACGGCTCGGTGAGACCAATTTTAAATCTAAAATCCTTGAACACTTACATAAAGAGGTTCAAATTCAAGATGGAGTCACTCAGAGCAGTGATAGCAAACCTGGAAGAAGGGGACTATATGGTGTCTCTGGACATCAAAGATGCTTATCTCCACGTCCCAATCTACCCTTCTCACCAAGGGTACCTCAGGTTTGTAGTACAAAACTGTCATTATCAGTTTCAGACGCTGCCGTTTGGATTGTCCACGGCACCTCGGGTCTTTACCAAGGTAATGGCCGAAATGATGATTCTTCTTCGAAGAAAAGGCGTTTTAATTATCCCTTACTTGGACGATCTCCTGATAAGGGCAAGGTCCAGGGAACAGTTAGAAGTCGGAGTAGCACTATCTCAGTTAGTGTTACGTCAGCACGGGTGGATTCTAAATATTCCAAAATCGCAGCTGATTCCAACGACACGTCTCCTGTTCCTAGGAATGATTCTGGACACAGTCCAGAAAAAGGTGTTTCTCCCAGAGGAGAAGGCCAGGGAGTTATCCGAGCTAGTCAGGAATCTCCTAAAACCAGGCCAGGTGTCAGTGCATCAGTGCACGAGGGTCCTGGGAAAAATGGTGGCTTCTTACGAAGCGATTCCATTCGGAAGATTCCATGCAAGAACGTTTCAGTGGGATCTTCTGGACAAATGGTCCGGATCGCATCTTCAGATGCATCAGCGGATAACCCTGTCGCCAAGGACAAGGGTGTCTCTTCTGTGGTGGCTGCAGAGTGCTCATCTACTAGAGGGCCGCAGATTCGGCATTCAGGATTGGATCCTGGTGACCACAGATGCCAGCCTGAGAGGCTGGGGAGCAGTCACACAGGGACAAAATTTCCAGGGCTTGTGGTCAAGCATGGAAACATCTCTTCATATAAACATTCTGGAACTAAGGGCCATTTACAATGCCCTAAGTCAAGCAAAACCCCTGCTTCAGGGTCAGGCGGTATTGATCCAATCGGACAACATCACGTCAGTCGCCCACGTAAACAGACAGGGCGGCACGAGAAGCAGGAGGGCGATGGCAGAAGCTGCAAGGATTCTTCGCTGGGCGGAGAATCATGTGATAGCACTGTCAGCAGTGTTCATTCCGGGAGTGGACAACTGGGAAGCGGACTTCCTCAGCAGACACGACCTTCACCCGGGGGAGTGGGGACTTCATCCAGAAGTCTTCCAAGAGATGGTAAACCGTTGGGAAAAACCAAAGGTGGACATGATGGCGTCCCGTCTCAACAAAAAACTAGACAGATATTGCGCCAGGTCAAGGGACCCTCAGGCAATAGCGGTGGACGCTCTGGTAACACCATGGGTGTACCAGTCAGTGTATGTGTTCCCTCCTCTGCCTCTCATACCAAAAGTACTGAGAATCATAAAAAGGAGAGGAGTAAGAACTATACTCGTGGTTCCGGATTGGCCAAGAAGGACTTGGTACCCGGAACTTCAAGAGATGCTCACGGAGGACCCGTGGCCTCTACCTCTAAGAAAGGACCTGCTCCAGCAGGGACCTTGTCTGTTCCAAGACTTACCGCTGCTGCGTTTGACGGCATGGCGGTTGAACGCCGGATCCTGAAGGAAAAAGGCATTCCAGAAGAAGTCATCCCTACCCTGATAAAGGCCAGGAAGGATGTAACCGCGAAACATTATCACCGCATTTGGCGAAAATATGTTGCGTGGTGTGAGGCCAAAGAGGCCCCTACAGAGGAATTTCAACTGGGTCGCTTCCTACATTTCCTGCAAACAGGACTGTCTATGGGCCTAAAATTAGGGTCCATTAAGGTTCAAATTTCGGCCCTGTCGATTTTCTTCCAAAAAGAACTGGCTTCAGTGCCTGAAGTCCAGACGTTTGTCAAAGGGGTACTGCATATACAGCCTCCTTTTGTGCCCCCGGTGGCACCTTGGGATCTGTGGTTTTGGGGTTCCTAAAATCACATTGGTTTGAACCACTCACCACTGTGGAATTAAAATATCTCACATGGAAGGTGGTAATGCTGTTAGCCCTGGCTTCAGCCAGGCGTGTCTCAGAATTGGCGGCTTTATCTTATAAAAGCCCTTACCTGATTTTTCACACGGATAGGGCAGAATTGAGGACTCGTCCTCAATTTCTCCCAAAGGTGGTTTCAGCGTTTCACGTGAACCAGCCTATTGTGGTGCCTGCGGCTACTAGGGACTTGGAGGACTCCAAGTTACTGGACGTAGTCAGGGCCCTGAAAATATATATTTCCAGGACGGCTGGAGTCAGGAAATCTGACTCGCTGTTTATCCTGTATGCACCCAACAAGCTGGGTGCTCCTGCTTCTAAGCAGACGATTGCTCGTTGGATTTGTAGTACAATTCAGCTTGCACATTCTGTGGCAGGCCTGCCACAGCCAAAATCTGTAAAAGCCCATTCCACAAGGAAGGTGGGCTCATCTTGGGCGGCTGCCCGAGGGGTCTCGGCTTTACAACTTTGCCGAGCAGCTACTTGGTCAGGGGCAAACACGTTTGTTAAATTCTACAAATTTGATACCCTGGCTGAGGAGGACCTGGAGTTCTCTCATTCGGTGCTGCAGAGTCATCCGCACTCTCCCGCCCGTTTGGGAGCTTTGGTATAATCCCCATGGTCCTTACGGAGTCCCAGCATCCACTTAGGACGTTAGAGAAAATAAGAATTTACTTACCGATAATTCTATTTCTCATAGTCCGTAGTGGATGCTGGGCGCCCATCCCAAGTGCGGATTGTCTGCAATACTTGTATATAGTTATTGTTACAAAATTCGGGTTATTATTGTTGTGAGCCATCTTTTCAGAGGCTCCTTCGTTTATCATACTGTTAACTGGGTTCAGATCACAGGTTGTACGGTGTGATTGGTGTGGCTGGTATGAGTCTTACCCGGGATTCAATATCCTTCCTTATTATGTACGCTCGTCCGGGCACAGTATCCTAACTGAGGCTTGGAGGAGGGTCATAGGGGGAGGAGCCAGTGCACACCAGCTAGTTCAAGCTTTTACTTTTGTGCCCAGTCTCCTGCGGAGCCGCTATTCCCCATGGTCCTTACGGAGTCCCAGCATCCACTACGGACTATGAGAAATAGAATTATCGGTAAGTAAATTCTTATTTTTAGCACCTTGGACCTTAGGCTCCGCTGTAGAGTATTACCATGAATAGGCAGCACCAAGGCCGTAACTACCATGGCTGCAGCTGCTATGGGGTCCACATCTCATTGGGGGGATAGTCTACCCTGTCTGGCCCTTGTTTCTGAGGTTTTTTTGGATCTGGATGGTACATAGGCCTAATACAAATGTGGCTATGCAGGGGCAAACGCAGGATTTCTAGAGGGGGGTTTCCAAATGCAATCCGCAATTTCCCACTGTGCCGAACATCGGGCAACTGGAAATCCCCCCTGCGTTTACCTATGCTTGTCCCCATATATCATCTGCAGATTCATTCATTATGTGTATCTTATCACTCTAGATCCTGCGCACAGGATACCCCCCTCAGGGGTAAACGCAGGATTAATTGGGAAGACGGGGGGTGTTACTTCTATGTGCGCACAGGTGTGTTCGTGCGCACACACACACATGTAGATATATATATATATATATATATAATACATATATTACATAGAACACATACACACAAACGCACACATAGAACACACAAACATACATATATACAGTACACACACTCATAGAACACATCAATACATACATAGATATACGTGCACAGAACACGTACACATAAATACACACATGGAACACATACATATACACACAAATACACACATACACAATTGCACACCACATACAGTACACTTACATTTGGAAACTGCCCTGTCCTGAAGGAAGAGGATGCTGCAGTTGTCATTAATGCACGGCTGGACTGGAGCACGTTTCATCAATAAGCCCCCATGGCATAATTGGTCCGGCAACTGTAGACCCGCCCCCTCGCGGCTAAATGCCACAATTCGCGGGTCGGCGTTGAGGGGGAGGAGCCAATATGACTCAATTAAATGAGAATCTCGTCATATTGGCCCAGGCCCAGCCCCCGCCAGACAGACCCGCGAATCGCGGCATATAGCCGCAAGGGGGCGGGGCTACAATTGCCGGCCATCTGGAACACAGCTGAAAAAAAGTTTGGTTCATCGGGGGGGGGGGTTCTGGGTACTCAGAACCCCCCCCTGCGTGCGCCACTGCTATGTGACTAGTTACGCCCCTGGCCAGCACTGTTCATGTTCATGCTAGACTCACGGCGGCTTCACACACTGTGTAGAAGACTCCTATTCCATACACATTATATAAGACCCACCTCTTCCTCACAACTTATTGCAGTCTAAAGGGTTCCATACACAAGGGCAGGCTTTTTCAACCAGTGTGCCGTGGCACACTAGTGTGCCGCGACCAGTTGCAAGGTGTGCCGCGGAGCCAGAGCAGCTTCCTGCACCTTCAGAGTGAACTGTTGGCCCGGGCTCCTCTTAGTGAATCATTCATGCTCCGGCTGTGTCCTGTGCCTTTACGACGCGGCGGTGTGATATCATCGGTCACGGCCGCCGCATCTCACAACCCAGCCAGCCCACCTGCCTGCATACACATCTTCCAATTTCCGCCTGCATCCACAGCTTTCCTTGCCCACCCACATCCACACCTGCCCGACTGCCCGCTGCTCAGTATTCGCAGCACTCCACTATGAACATCCCCCACCACTGAGTGACAGGGAGGAGGACAGCTGACCGGTAGGGGCTAATATTTGTTATGTTATTTCTCCTGTGGGGAGCAATATGATTTATGGGGGGAACAATGTAAATAATTCATGTGGGGAGCAATAGGATTTATGTGGGGAGAAATGTGCTTGATTTAGGTGTGAGCAACATGATTTATGTGGGGAGCAATGTGATTGATTTATGTGGGGAGCAATAGGATTTATGTAAGGAGCAACATGATTTATGTTGGGAGCAATGTGATTGTTATTTCTGTGTAGGCCAATGTATGTGTGGATTTTTTATTACTGTAAGGGCCAATGTGTGGTTTTTGGGGGGTTTTCTGTGGGGAACGGATGGTGTACCTTGGCAATTTTAAAACATTGTTTGGTGTGCCGCGAGTAAAAAAAGGTTGAAAATCACTGCACTAGGGAGATGTATCACAGCAATGACTTCCATGCAATTTTCCTGCAATCTGGCCGGGAGCTTCCCGGAAGGCCTGCAATTGCGATTTCATACTTGAATGCAACCCTTGTGTATGGATGATGATACATTCCAGAAGTTCCTGGCCCTGGTGACACCCTATATTCAGAGGTAGGATTACCAAGATGCAGAGGGCCATTCCGCCTGAGGAGAGACTGGCGGCTACCTTGAGGTCACTGGCTACCGGCCGTTCACTGGAAGATCTACATTTTGGGACCCTCACCTCTGCAAAATCACCGGTATATTAAGGTAAAAGAACAACACGACACACTTGTTTACTTGATTAGTAAAAAAAATTATCGGAGGAAAAGACATACGAAAAAGTGCACTACAAATGCCAATATGCCATATATTTTCACTGTAGCCAACATGGCTTTCAACAACCAAAAATACCCAAAAACAGTATAAAATACCCAAACTATCATAGCACAGGGATTGTGTCAAAGCCCGAAACGGCTGGAGCCCCCTACGCCACACCGTACCGGATCCCTGCACCAATCCCAGCAATTTTGGTGAAAGTACTACACATCCCCATACGCCCTGGGTTGTGGGGTCTCCAGCCCGGTGGGGTGTATAGGTATGCGGTCATTGCGGGACCATGGAAGAGAGAGATTACAGCATCTCTGTATGGTCTAGGTTGTTCCGGTTTGTATAAAAACATTCCTGGATCATGCAGAACAGCTATAATCGCCCCCGCCCTTTCTCCACAATGACTGCTGACACAGAACCCCCCCCCCCCCCCGGATGGGAACCTGCAGTACTTTTTCCAAAACGTGCCCCAGATTAGTGTGGGGGTTCAGTACAGTGTGGCATTTGAGAATCTGCGCCTGTCTCGTGTTTAGCCAATCCCTGAAATTCCCAATAAATATGGGTGGTCATTCCGAGTTGATCGCTAGCTGCATTCGTTCGCTGTGCAGCGATGAGGCAAAAAAATGGCACTTCTGCGCATGCGGCGCCATGCGCACGCGCGACGTACTATTACAACGAACCATGTAGTTTCACACAGGGTCTAGCGATGCATTTCAGTCGCACTGCTGGCCGCAGAGTGATTGACAGGAAGTGGGCGTTTCTGGGTGTCAACTGTCCGTTTTCAGGGAGTGTTCGTAAAAACGCAGGCGTGCCAGAAAAAATGCAGGTGTGGCTGGGCGAACGCAGGGCGTGTTTGTGACGTCAAAACAGGAACTGAACAGTCTGAAGTGATCGCAAGCGCTGAGTATGTCTGGAGCTACTCTAAAACTGCACAAAAAAACTTTGTAGCCGCTCTGCGATCCTTTCGTTCGCACTTCTGCTAAGCTAAAATACACTCTCAGTGGGAGGCGGCATAGCGTTTGCACGGCTGCTAAAAACTGCTAGCGAGCGATCAACTCGAAATAACCACCATGGTGCGGTAAATATATTCCTAACATGGGAGGGATATATGGTGTTTTGGTTGCAGATTGGACCCAAAGAATATATACATGCTGTAAAGTGCAGAGTCAGTGGCCCCAGCCCCACGACTATGCACTTGCAGCATGTGTGTATCCTTTCCCCAAACTCTGCACCCAAAGCACCATATATCACCAAACCTCACCATATTTATCGGGAATATAACATATTACTTTTTCCCAAAAACCTAAAATGCATCATCCTCACCCTCCAGCATAGCAGTAAAAAAGATCTGGGGAAGATGGGTGGGGGAGTAGGCTCAGCATGAGCGGAAGGAAGAGGCGTGGAAACGGTGTGTGAAATAGACTGGAGTTGGGTTGGGAGGAATAGACTGAGATTGGGTGGGAGGGGTAAATTGGGAGGGGTAGGCTGTGGTGGGGCCATATAATCTGAGCTGACTGTGGAACGGTGACCGATCATTGTGTCATCACTCAGACGGCCTCTCCTCATCATAAACACCATCTCATGGACCAGTCGCGCATAATGTTCAACTTGGTCTAGAGGGACATCGCGGGTACACCTTGCAATGTATGTTCCAAACTCTGCAAAACGGTCTGTAGGGTTTGTTAACGCTCTCTTGATTTGCTGGTAGCAAGCAGCTTCCTCCTCATCCTCCTGGGAGTTTTTGTGCTTTTGTCTTCTTTTGCGAGAAGATTGTGGACTAGGAGGCACAGGTGGACTTGTTTGATGTGCTTGGCGGGGTTTGTGTGGTGTCCTCTGATTCCACCAAAACAGAGAGGACTGGGGTGCTGGACATTTCTGGCTCCAAAGTTGAAAACTGTGGGGTAAAAAGACAAACGGTTAACATGTGGTAATTTATCATTTGTTTTTTCCCTAGTTCCCTGCAAGTGTTGAAGAGTGGCAAGCCAACGGGCAGGAGTTTAAAAACAGGTGGAATTTCCCTAATTGTGGTGGAACCATCAATGGGAAACACATCTTCAACAGCGGATCGATGTACTAAAACTACAAGGGGTACTTTAGCATCGTTCTGATGGCAGTGGTAAATGCAAGCTAGGAGTTTCTCTTCGTTGATGTTGGTAAGAATGGTCGGCCCACAGATGGTGGCTCCAAAAACCCTGCCTTTTATGAGATACTTAACTCAAACCAGATAAACTTGGCTTCTAGAGGAGAAACAACACACGGACTCAATTTTCAGAACACTCAAACAAGCCAGCATAGGACAATGGTCACAGCAGCAGCCCCGGAAGAGGAGGATTCACCTAGGCCTTTCCTGAAAGCACCTCCTCTCCTCTCCAAGGGGACTGCTCGTGCAAACCAGGTGAGAGAGAAGTACCTGGCCTATTTTAATGGCTTAGGCGCAGGCCGGAGACTGCAATAAAGTCACGTGCGTGGTATGTGGTGGATTGGGGGCAATTAAAGTGTCAATGACTAAATAAAGATGCGGACTACGAAGCTTCACCCGTTTCACTCTCCGCTGCGTCTGGCCTCATCGAGGAAGGACATCTGGCTGTAATACCATAATGTAGGCGTATAGATTTGGTCAGTGCCTGCCCTGGACCGCTTCGAATCCTCGTGCTTTTTCTGTTCTTTTTTGTAGACTGAACGGAGGTTGTTCCATCTTTTTTTTAATCCACTCCAAATCAGCTGCCGCAAAGAATGGCTTGCTAAATTCTACCAGCTCCTCATTGGCGGAAAGGCGTTTGGCCTTATTGGAGTAGTCCTACCACTTGACTTTCCACAAGCATTTCTTGGATTGTACCAGCTCAATGAAGCCAGTGATGAAATCCAAATTTTTGCCAAGAGACATATCTGCAAAAAAGGAGCCAGGCAAAAAAATAATAATTTTATTTTATTACTTTGTTATGTAGAAATTTTGGCCCTCATTCCGAGTTGTTCGCTCGCTAGCTGCTTTTAGCAGCTTTGCACACGCTAAGTCGACGCCTACTGGGAGTGAATCTTAGCTTTGCAGAATAGCGAACGAAGGATTAGCAGAATTGCGAACGAAAGATTCGCAGAATTGCAAAAATAAATTTCTTTGCAGTTTCTGAGTAGCTCGATACTTACTCTGCCACTGCGATCAGTTCAGTCAGTTTCGTTCCTGGTTTGACGTCACAAACACACCAAGCGTTCGCCCAGACACTCCCCCGTTTCTTCAGACACTCCCGCGTTTTTTCGCATACACCCATAAAACGGCCAGTTTCCGCCCAGAAACACCCACTTCCTGTCAATCACACTCCGATCACCAGAACGATGAAATTTCTTCGTTAAGCCGTGAGTAAAATACCAAACTTTTTAGCTAATTTACTTGGCGCAGGCGCACTGCGAACGTTGCGCATGCGCAGTTTGCGACTAATCGCTCTGTTGCGAAAAAAAACTTACGAGCGAACAACTCGGAATGAGGGCCCTTGTTGTTTATGGTTAATGTTGTTAAAAGTTAAAAAAAAAAAGTTTGTATGGAAATAAATGTGTCATTAATTAGCACCAACAGATTCATTAAACACTTTGGCACAACAGTAGGAATATGGGTGGTCATTCCGAGTTGATCACTCGCTAGCAGTTTTTAGCAGCCGTGCAAACACTATGCCGCCTCCCACTGGGAGTGTATTTTAGCTTAGCAGAAGTGCGAACGAAAGGATCGCAGAGCGGCTACAAAGTTTTTTTGTGTAGTTTCAGAGTAGCTCCAGACCTACTCAGCGCTTGCGATCACTTCAGACTGTTCAGTTCCTGTTTTGACGTCACAAACACGCCCTGCCACGCCTGCGTTTTTCCTGGCACGCCTGCGTTTTTACGAACACTCCCTGAAAACGGTCAGTTGACACCCAGAAACGCCCTCTTCCTGTCAATCACTCTGCGGCCAGCAGTGCGATTGAAAAGCTTCGCCAGACCTTGTGTGAAACTACATCGTTCATTGTAATAGTACATCGCGCATGCGCAGAAGTGCCGTTTTTTCCCCTCATCGCTGCACAGCGAACGAATGCAGCTAGCGATCAACTCGGAATGACCACCATGGGCCACAATAGGGCTACAGTGTAGGTAATGAGGATGGCCACATAAACAGGATGCACATGTTGGGAGTCATTCCGAGTTGATCGCTCGCTAGCAGTTTTTAACAGCCGTGCAAACGCATAGTCGCCGCCCACGGGGGAGTGTATTTTCGCTTTGCAGGAGTGCGAACACCTACGCAGCAGAGCGCCTGCAAACACATTTTGTGCAGAACAACACCAGCCCTGTAGTTACTTATCCTGTGCGATGATTGCTGCGACGAGTGACACGGTAATGACGTCAGATACCCGCCCTGCAAACACCCGGCCACGCCTGCGTTTCTCCAGACACTCCCAGAAAACGGTTCAGTTGACACACAGATACTCCCACTTCCTGTCAATCTCCTTGCGTTCGGCTGTGCGATTGGAATCGTCGCTAGAACCAGTGCAAAACCACAAAGGACTTTGTACCCGTACGACGTGCGTGCGCATTGCGGTGCATACGCATGCACAGATTAGCCGTTTTTTTCACTGATCGCTACGCAGTGAACAACGGCAGCTAGCGATCAACTCGGAATGACCCCCGTTATGGGGTTTGGGGGGAGGTGGGCAGTGTACAGTGGTTTAAACAGTGGTGGACAGCGTTAACAAGCAATACTTTGTAGCTAGTGTGATTGGTGCAGATGCTGGGTGCTGGTACTCACATGCAATCTGATTGCAGTCCGCTTGGAAGAAGGAATCACAAGTAGCAGTGTGCTGTCCCGTTCCGCTGCTACTGGCGCTGGGCGTGTGTGTGGGAGTGTCCAAGCTGCCAGTCTAGAGATCGCAAGTGTTCTAAAGCACTGCAATGTGCACCTATTTCCATGCAATTGTGATAAATATTACGTGCAGCCCGTGTGATCTGTGATTGCGATGGGTGACAGACGGGAGCGAGCAATCGCAAGAAAAGTACATGCAATTTGACATTTGTCATGCTATCCATCTCAGGAACTCGTCGCTATTGCACAAAAACGTGTAATATCGCAATAGTGTATGGGGCCCTTAATCATTGCTCCATACGTCAGACTGCGTTTTACTGCCTGACCAGGTCGCTCCAAGCCCTCAGCCAATCAGCTTGACATGAATCACATTATACAATCAGACCCAACCAGTAAACCAGCCGGCTCTCTCACCCATAGAGGCCGACTTTCCAGTCCTGCCCTTCAGGAAATGCCCAGAGGGGCTAGGCTGGACTTATAACTCAAGTTGTGCCATAACGGCCCACCCACCTCAGTATAATGATGTAAATTGCGTTATGATGCCGCAATGGGGGGGATCCTTGTCATCACACCAGGCTCTGCATGCCATCTTTCTGTCTGGCTTGGCTTTTGGGACTATGCCACACACTGCGGGGGTCCAGGAGATTGTCCGTTAATTTGGTAGTCTTCCCGGTTTCCTTGAGTGTCGTTAAATATGCCTTAAACTAGGAACGCAAAAGACGAATTTACTCAATACCCTATAGCCACCCAAAACTTAATGCCTTCATCCAGCTTGTACCCACTCCCTGACCACGTTCATACAGTTCATTCTGAAAAGCGCATATTGGCCCTCATTCCGAGTTGTTCGCTGGTTAGTTATTTTCGCAATGGAGCAATTAGTTGCAAACTGCGCATGCGCAATGTTCGCAGTGCGCCTGCGCCAAGTAAATTTGCAAAAAAGTTTAGTATTTTACTCACAGCTTAACGATGAAATTTAATCGTGCTGGTGATCGGAGTGTGATTGACAGGAAGTGGGTGTTTCTGGGCGGAAACTGGCCGTTTTATGGGTGTGTGCGAAAAAACGCAGCCGTTTCTTGGAAAAACGCGGGAGTGGCTGGAGAAACGGGGGAGTGTCTGGGCGAACGCTGGGTGTGTTTGTGACGTCAAACCAGGAACGAAACTGACTGAACTGATCGCAGTGGCAGAGTAAGTGTCGATCTACTCAGAAACTGCAAAGAAATTTCTTTTCGCAATTCTGCGAATCTTTCGTTCGCAATTCTGCTAATCTTTCGTTCGCTATTCTGCAAAGCTAAGATTCACTCCCAGTAGGCGGCGGCTTAGCGTGTGCAATGCTGCTAAAATCTGCTAGCGAGCGAACAACTCGGAATGAGGGCCATTGTAAATTCTACATTGAAGGCATCATGATCCAAATAAATTAGAACTTTATAACAAGGTAAAGCTAGCCTTGGTCAAATGAGCTTACGATCTAACAGGAACAAGTGATATGTAAGGTAGCAGGACAGCAGTTGTTGCATGGACACTCGGATTATTTACAAAGAGTTGGGTTGTAAAACAAGACAATTCTGATCGTGTTTATGCCTGATTTTTAAAAGTGCAATGCTTTTACTAGTAAGACACAGCTAGTAAAGACATTGGCCCTCATTCCGAGTTGATCGCTTGCTAGCTAATTTTAGCAGCCGTGCAAACGCTATGCCGCCGCCCACGGGGGAATGTATTATAGCATAGCAGGAGTGTGAACGCCTGTGCAGCAGAGCACCTGCAAACACATTTTGTGCAGAACAACACCAGCCCTGTATTTACTTATTCTGTGCCATGATTGCTGCGACAAGTGACGCGGTAATGACGTCAGATACCCGCCCAGCAAACGCCCGGCCACGCCTGCGTTATCCCTACCACTCCCAGAAAACGGTCAGTTGACACCCAGAAACTCCCACTTCCTGTCAATCTCCTTGCGTTCGCCAGTGCGACTGAAAGCATCGCTAGAACCTGTGTACAGCAGCGATGCTCTTTGTACCCGTACACCGCGCATGCACATTGCGGTGCATACGCATGCACAGTTTTGCCATTTTTTTAAATGATCGCTACGCAGCGAACAACGGCAGCTACCGATTAACTCGGAATGAGGGCCATTGCCTTTTAAATATCAGGAATAAACACACCCGACTCTTCGTAAGGGATCAGTACGAGATCACGCCGGACTGGATCCCAGCGGTTGGAATACCGACACCGGGATCCCGACCGGCATAATCCCAACAGGGGCGCGAGTGCAGCGCAGCCCATTGCGGGCTCGCTGCACTCGCCACGCTGCGGGCGCGGTGCCTCGCTACGCTCTGCACACTAATTTAATCTCCCTCTATGGGTGTCGTGGACACCCACAGAGGGAGAATATGTTGGGATTGTGCAGGTCGGGATCCCGGTGTCGATATTCTGACCGGCGGGATACCGTCCGGCGGGATCTTGACCGCACCCCTTCGTTATAAACCCCTGCTTAAATCTGGCGACTGATTGTACTGTACGTCTTCCCCTGACCAGCTCTTACTCTGACACAGAGAGTGCCACCCTCACTTCCCATCATTAAGGGGGTCGTACTGAGTTGATCGCTCGCTAGCAACTTTCTGCAGTGCTGTGATCAGGTTAAAGCTCCGCATTGCGCAGGCGCGTCGTACGGGCACAAAGAGGATCGGTGCTGGGCGATGGATTTAACGAAGAATCCATTCGTACAGCCGATCGCAAGGAGATTGACAGGAAGAAGGCGTTTGTGGGTGGCAACTGACCGTTTTCTGGGAGTGGTAGGGAAAACGCAGGCGTGTCTAAGCGTTTGCAGGGCGGGTGTCAATTCCGGGACCAAAAAGACTGAAGTGATCGCAGCGGCTGAGTAAGTCCAGAGATACTCAGAAACTGCACAAAACTTTTTTGTGCCGTCAGCTGCAAAAGCGTTCGCACACTCGCAAAGCTAAAAATACACTCCCCCCATAGGCGGCGACTATCTGATCGCAGCGCTGCAAAAAGTTGCTAGCGAGCGATCAACTCGGAATGACTCCCCTAAGTGCAGCACCCATGACACTGACCAAACCTCTAGCCGGTAGATATGAAATTCTAGATAGGGGTGTATATAACAGGGCATGTCACAGCATACTGCAGCGATACATAATGCAGAACCGCAGCAATTTATCACGAGAAGCCCCTGCGAAAACTGTGCCCCCCGGCGAGGTTCTTACATTTACCGGTAGCCTAACACTGCTGGCGAAAAGGTGACGTGAAAGCTACAGGCTGCGTCCGCACATAGGGCCTGATTCAGCCGTTTTGTGATAATATGCTAATGCCGCAGGAGGTTTAAATAGACGCCAGCCTCTCTGATCCGCTGCCGTGTCCTAGGAAGCCGCATCGGATACTCTGCATGACCATTGGTCCCCTGAGTAGCTCTCAGGGTGGCACGGGAATTCACACTGCTGAAGCCAGTGACGCTGTGTCCAAGGACGCAATCCCTGGCTTCAGCACGCCCGGAAAACGCGGACGCCACGCCACTGTTATCTGCAACGCTGGCCATCGCCGCCCCCAAATGTCAGTCGTGCTGCAACGTCATTGCGGCCCTGGATCTGCACACGTATAATCCGGATTCTGTGCATGCATCGTCGATCTACGGAAATGTCAGGTTTGCGCATATCTCCGGGCCCATAGTTTTTAACCCTGCGGGGTCCCAATTGCAGAGAACAGCAGACGCCATCCCGAGATAATAAGCATTTGGATTATAACATTTATAGTAATGGCAAAGAGTTGGTAGCAGAAATAATCGGGTTGGGAGATAATTGCGCCTAGGAGAGGGGTGTACCGTAACAAAAGGTTTTGTTTTGCTTCAACAGTTCCGAGGTATGCCATGTAAATAACGCTACTGATCAGAAAGGTCAGATGGAGTGTCCTAAAGTGAGGATACATACCTCCCGTTGTGCTGGCATGGCGTTATCCGTCCATCAGACCAGCGCGGAGGAAAGCTGAGTAGTGGGGGAGATTGTATCGGGCGCCGTATGTCATCCTAGCCCCAGGTCTCAGAGTTTATCTCCACAGGCGATGTAGATCTCTACTCCATGGGTGAACTCACAGTCATTCCACATACGTAGCATTTCTTCGCCAGGCCTCGAACGTCATTGGCAGTCTCACTTTCTGCCTGGTGGTGGCGCTGTTGCTATTGCCTCTGTGTCCTGGCCTATAGCAGCCAGATACCCCTGTCCTGCATGTAAGCCAGTATCCAGGCTTCTGTCCACATATCATGAGCAAATAGGATGACATATGCCCCGTCTGCTTAGAATAAGTGGGTTTATGGCGTAATGGGCACATTTAATGGACCGTCAGTTTAGATTTGATTTTCTTTTTACTGTATGTGAATTAATTGATATTGGACGGCAGAACAGAAAGGCCAAAGCAATACTAGCTTTTAGGACCTTCATTAATTTAAACGTATAATGATTCATTCCTCATTGAAAGCCTTATAGACGCTACATCAACACGTCCCTCCTACATAGAGGACTGATTGTAGGATGTATCAAGCAGCAACCAATCAGGTTCTACCTATCATTTTATAGAATGTACTTGATAAAGGCTAGATTAAATGGACCTGTTTTATTCCCTTTATATCTTCAAAATGAACATTTTAGGGATAAAAATGTAAAAATATAATTTTTATATGCATTTGTACTAGAGATGAGCAGGATCGGTTCACTGAGAACCGGACACCCCCGAACTTCACTACTTGAGCCTGGTTCCGAGTAGTGATGAGCACCGGAAATTTTTCGGGTTTTGTGTTTTGATTTTGGGTTCGGTTCCGCGGCCGTGTTTTGGGTTCGAACGCGTTTTGGCAAAACCTCACCGAATTTTTTTTGTCGGATTCGGGTGTGTTTTGGATTCGGGTGTTTTTTTCAAAAAACCCTAAAAAACAGCTTAAATCATAGAATTTGGGGGTCATTTTGATCCCAAAGTATTATTAACCTCAATAACCATAATTTCCACTCATTTTCAGTC
Source organism: Pseudophryne corroboree (assembly GCF_028390025.1). Classification (NCBI taxonomy): domain Eukaryota; kingdom Metazoa; phylum Chordata; class Amphibia; order Anura; family Myobatrachidae; genus Pseudophryne; species Pseudophryne corroboree. Next base: position 820,141,103 of record NC_086449.1, on the reverse strand, counting down.
TATTCTGAACACCTCACACCTCACAATATTATTTTTAGTCCTAAAATTTGCACCGAGGTCGCTGGATGACTAAGCTCAGCGACCCAAGTGGCCGACACAAACACCTGGCCCATCTAGGAGTGGCACTGCAGTGTCACGCAGGATGGCCCTTCAAAAAACTACTCCCCAAACAGCACATGACGCAAAGAAGAAAAAAAAGAGGCGCAATGAGGTAGCTGTGTGAGTAAGCTAAGCGACCCTAGTGGCCGACACAAACACCTGGCCCATCTAGGAGTGGCACTGCAGTGTCATGCAGGATGGCCCTTCCAAAAAACACCCCCCAAACAGCACATGACGCAAAGAAAAAAAGAGGCGCAATGAGGTGGCTGTGTGACTAAGCTAAGCGACCCTAGTGGCCGACACAAACACCTGGCCCATCTAGGAGTGGCACTGCAGTGTCACGCAGGATGGCCCTTCAAAAAACTACTCCCCAAACAGCACATGACGCAAAGAAGAAAAAAAAGATGCGCAATGAGGTAGCTGTGTGACTAAGATAAGCGACCCTAGTGGCCGACACAAACACCTGGCCCATCTAGGAGTGGCACTGCAGTGTCACGCAGGATGGCCCTTCCAAAAAACACCCCCCAAACAGCACATGACGCAAAGAAAAAAAGAGGAGCAATGAGGTAGCTGTGTGACTAAGATAAGCGACCCAAGTGGCCGACACAAACACCTGGCCCATCTAGGAGTGGCACTGCAGTGTCACGCAGGATGGCCCTTCAAAAAACTACTCCCCAAACAGCACATGACGCAAAGAAGAAAAAAAAGAGGCGCAATGAGGTAGCTGTGTGAGTAAGCTAAGCGACCCTAGTGGCCGACACAAACACCTGGCCCATCTAGGAGTGACACTGCAGTGTCACGCAGGATGGCCCTTTCAAAAAACACCCCCCAAACAGCACATGACGCAAAGAAAAAAAGAGGCGCAATGAGGTAGCTGTGTGACTAAGCTAAGCGACCCTAGTGGCCGACACAAACACCTGGCCCATCTAGGAGTGGCACTGCAGTGTCACGCAGGATGGCCCTTCCAAAAAACTACTCCCCAAACAGCACATGACGCAAAGAAGAAAAAAAAGATGCGCAATGAGGTAGCTGTGTGACTAAGATAAGCGACCCTAGTGGCCGACACAAACACCTGGCCCATCTAGGAGTGGCACTGCAGTGTCACGCAGGATGGCCCTTCCAAAAAACACCCCCCAAACAGCACATGACGCAAAGAAAAAAAGAGGCGCAATGAGGTAGCTGTGTGACTAAGATAAGCGACCCAAGTGGCCGACACAAACACCTGGCCCATCTAGGAGTGGCACTGCAGTGTCACGCAGGATGGCCCTTCAAAAAACTACTCCCCAAACAGCACATGACGCAAAGAAGAAAAAAAAGATGCGCAATGAGGTAGCTGTGTGACTAAGATAAGCGACCCTAGTGGCCGACACAAACACCTGGCCCATCTAGGAGTGGCAGTGCAGTGTCACGCAGGATGGCCCTTCCAAAAAACACCCCCCAAACAGCACATGACGCAAAGAAAAAAAGAGGCGCAATGAGGTAGCTGTGTGACTAAGATAAGCGACCCAAGTGGCCGACACAAACACCTGGCCCATCTAGGAGTGGCACTGCAGTGTCACGCAGGATGGCCCTTCCAAAAAACACCCCCCAAACAGCACATGACGCAAAGAAAAAAAGAGGCGCAATGAGGTAGCTGTGTGACTAAGATAAGCGACCCAAGTGGCCGACACAAACACCTGGCCCATCTAGGAGTGGCACTGCAGTGTCACGCAGGATGGCCCTTCCAAAAACTACTCCCCAAACAGCACATGACGCAAAGAAAAATGAAAGAAAAAAGAGGTACAAGATGGAATTGTCCTTGGGCCCTCCCACCCACCCTTATGTTGTATAAACAGGACATGCACACTTTAACCAACCCATCATTTCAGTGACAGGGTCTGCCACACGACTGTGACTGAAATGACGGGTTGGTTTGGACCCCCACCAAAAAAGAAGCAATTAATCTCTCCTTGCACAAACTGGCTCTACAGAGGCAAGATGTCCACCTCATCATCATCCTCCGATATATCACCGTGTACATCCCCCTCCTCACAGATTATCAATTCGTCCCCACTGGAATCCACCATCTCAGCTCCCTGTGTACTTTGTGGAGGCAATTGCTGCTGGTGAATGTCTCCACGGAGGAATTGATTATAATTCATTTGAATGAACATCATCTTCTCCACATTTTCTGGATGTAACCTCGTACGCCGATTGCTGACAAGGTGAGCGGCGGCACTAAACACTCTTTCGGAGTACACACTTGTGGGAGGGCAACTTAGGTAGAATAAAGCCAGTTTGTGCAAGGGCCTCCAAATTGCCTCTTTTTCCTGCCAGTATAAGTACGGACTGTCTGACGTGCCTACTTGGATGCGGTCACTCATATAATCCTCCACCATTCTTTCAATGGGGAGAGAATCATATGCAGTGACAGTAGACGACATGTCCGTAATCGTTGTCAGGTCCTTCAGTCCGGACCAGATGTCAGCATCAGCAGTCGCTCCAGACTGCCCTGCATCACCGCCAGCGGGTGGGCTCGGAATTCTGAGCCTTTTCCTCGCACCCCCAGTTGCGGGAGAATGTGAAGGAGGAGATGTTGACAGGTCGCGTTCCGCTTGACTTGACAATTTTGTCACCAGCAGTTCTTTGAACCCCAGCAGACTTGTGTCTGCCGGAAAGAGAGATCCAAGGTAGGTTTTAAATCTAGGATCGAGCACGGTGGCCAAAATGTAGTGCTCTGATTTCAACAGATTGACCACCCGTGAATTCTTGTTAAGCGAATTAAGGGCTCCATCCACAAGTCCCACATGTCTAGCGGAATCGCTCTGTGTTAGCTCCTCCTTCAATGTCTCCAGCTTCTTCTGCAAAAGCCTGATGAGGGGAATGACCTGACTCAGGCTGGCAGTGTCTGAACTGACTTCACGTGTGGCAAGTTCAAAAGGTTGCAGAACCTTGCACAACGTTGAAATCATTCTCCACTGCGCTTGAGACAGGTGCATTCCACCTCCTATATCGTGCTCAGTTGTATAGGCTTGAATGGCCTTTTGCTGCTCCTCCAACCTCTGAAGCATATAGAGGGTTGAATTCCACCTCGTTACCACTTCTTGCTTCAGATGATGGCAGGGCAGGTTCAGGCGTTTTTGGTGGTGCTCCAGTCTTCTGTACGTGGTGCCTGTACGCCGAAAGTGTCCCGCAATTCTTCTGGCCACCGACAGCATCTCTTGCACGCCCCTCTTGTTTTTTAAATAATTCTGCACCACCAAATTCAAGGTATGTGCAAAACATGGGACGTGCTGGAATTTGCCCAGATTTAATGCACACACAATATTGCTGGCGTTGTCCGATGCCACAAATCCACAGGAGAGTCCAATTGGGGTAAGCCATTCCGCGATGATCTTCCTCAGTTGCCGTAAGAGGTTTTCAGCTGTGTGCGTATTCTGGAAAGCGGTGATACAAAGCGTAGCCTGCCTAGGAAAGAGTTGGCGTTTGCGAGATGCTGCTACTGGTGCCGCCGCTGCTGTTCTTGCGGCGGGAGTCCATACATCTACCCAGTGGGCTGTCACAGTCATATAGTCCTGACCCTGCCCTGCTCCACTTGTCCACATGTCCGTGGTTAAGTGGACATTGGGTACAACTGCATTTTTTAGGACACTGGTGAGTCTTTTTCTGAGGTCTGTGTACATTTTCGGTATCGCCTGCCTAGAGAAATGGAACCTAGATGGTATTTGGTACCGGGGACACAGTACCTCCAACAAGTCTCTAGTTGGCACTGCAGTAATGATGGATACCGGAACCACGTTTCTCACCGCCCAGGATGCCAAGGCCTCAGTTATCCGCTTTGCAGCAGGATGACTGCTGTGATATTTCATCTTCCTCGCAAAGGACTGTTGGACAGTCAATTGCTTGGTGGAAGTAGTAAAAGTGGTCTTACGACTTCCCCTCTGGGATGACCATCGACTCCCAGCAGCAACAACAGCAGCGCCAGCAGCAGTAGGCGTTACACGCAAGGATGCATCGGAGGAATCCCAGGCAGGAGAGGACTCGTCAGAATTGCCAGTGACATGGCCTGCAGGACTATTGGCATTCCTGGGGAAGGAGGAAATTGACACTGAGGGAGTTGGTGGGGTGGTTTGCGTGAGCTTGGTTACAAGAGGAAGGGATTTACTGGTCAGTGGACTGCTTCCGCTGTCGCCCAAAGTTTTTGAACTTGTCACTGACTTATGATGAATGCGCTGCAGGTGACGTATAAGGGAGGATGTTCCGAGGTGGTTAACGTCCTTACCCCTACTTATTACAGCTTGACAAAGGCAACACACGGCTTGACAAATGTTGTCCGCATTTCTGTTGAAATACTTCCACACCGAAGAGCTGATTTTTTTGGTATTTTCACCAGGCATGTCAATGGCCCTATTCCTCCCACGGACAACAGGTGTCTCCCCGGGTGCCTGACTTAAACAAACCACCTCACCATCAGAATCCTCCTGGTCAATTTCCTCCCCAGCGCCAGCAACACCCATATCCTCCTCATCCTGGTGTACTTCAACACTGACATCTTCAATCTGACTATCAGGAACTGGACTGCGGGTGCTCCTTCCAGCACTTGCAGGGGGCGTGCAAATGGTGGAAGGCGCATGCTCTTCACGTCCAGTGTTGGGAAGGTCAGGCATCGCAAACGACACAATTGGACTCTCCTTGTGGATTTGTGATTTCGAAGAACGCACAGTTCTTTGCTGTGCTTTTGCCAGCTTGAGTCTTTTCATTTTTCTAGCGAGAGGCATCCTCATGTGAAGCTGAACCACTAGCCATGAACATAGGCCAGGGCCTCAGCCGTTCCTTGCCACTCCGTGTGGTAAATGGCAAGGAACGGCATATTGGCAAGTTTACGCTTCTCCTCCGACAATTTTATTTTAGATTTTTGAGTCCATTTTTTTACTGATATTTGGTGTTTTGGATTTTACATGCTCTGTACTATGACATTGGGCATCGGCCTTGGCAGACGACGTTGATGGCATTTCATCGTCTCGGCCATGACTAGTGGCAGCACGAGGTGGAAGTCGATCTTGATCTTTCCCTATTTTTGGAACCTCAACATTTTTGTTCTCCATATTTTAATAGGCACAACTAAAAGGCACCTCAGGTAAACAATGGAGATGGATGGATACTAGTATACTTATGGATGGACGAGCGACTGCCGACACAGAGGTAGCTACAGCCGTGGACTACCGTACTGCGTCTGCTGCTAATATAGACTGGATGATAATGATATAAAAAATATATATATATCACTACTGCAGCCGGACAGGTATATATTATATAATGACGGACCTGCTGGACACTGTCAGTACTGCAGACTCCTAAAGTAAGCTACTAGTATCAAGAAGATAGGGAAAAAAAAACACTACAGGTAGGTGGTATACAATTATGGATGGACGAGTGACTGCCGACACAGAGGTAGCTACAGCCGTGGACTACCGTACTGCGTCTGCTGCTAATATAGACTGGATGATAATGATATAAAAAATATATATATATCACTACTGCAGCCGGACAGGTATATATTATATAATGACGGACCTGCTGGACACTGTCAGCACTGCAGACTCCTAAAGTAAGCTACTAGTATCAAGAAGATAGAAAAAAAAAACACAACAGGTAGGTGGTATACAATTATGGATGGACGAGCGACTGCCGACACAGAGGTAGCTACAGCCGTGGACTACCGTACTGAGTCTGCTGCTAATATAGACTGGATGATAATGATATAAAAAATATATATATATCACTACTGCAGCCGGACAGGTATATATTATATAATGACGGACCTGCTGGACACTGTCAGCACTGCAGACTCCTAAAGTAAGCTACTAGTATCAAGAAGATAGAAAAAAAAAAACACCACAGGTAGGTGGTATACAATTATGGATGGACGAGCGACTGCCGACACAGAGGTAGCTACAGCCGTGGACTACCGTACTGCGTCTGCTGCTAATATAGACTGGATGATAATGATATAAAAAATATATATATATCACTACTGCAGCCGGACAGGTATATATTATATAATGACGGACCTGCTGGACACTGTCAGCACTGCAGACTCCTAAAGTAAGCTACTAGTATCTAGAAGATAGAAAAAAAAAAAACACCACAGGTAGGTAGTATACAATTATGGATGGACGAGCGACTGCCGACACAGAGGTAGCTACAGCCGTGGACTACCGTACTGCGTCTGCTGCTAATATAGACTGGATGATAATGATATAAAAAATATATATATATCACTACTGCAGGACAGGTATATATTATATAATGACGGACCTGCTGGACACTGTCAGCAGAATGCGTTTATAGAATAAAAACACCACACGACGAGTGTTTAACTTTTTCAGGCAGACAATCACAATATACTGGTGGTCAGTGGTCACTGGTCAGTGGCAGTGGCACTCTGGCAGCAAAAGTGTGCACTGTTAATGTACTCCTGCTATAACTGCTCCCCAGTCTCCCCCACAATTAAGCTGTGTGAGCAGTGAGCACTCAGCACAGTCAGATATACATAGATGATGCAGCACACTGAGGCTGAGCACAGATATGGTATACTGTGTCACTGTGTATCGTTTTTTTCAGGCAGAGAACGGATTATATTAAATAATAATAAAACTGCACTGGTGGTCACTGGTCAGTCACTAGTAAACTCTGCACTCTCTGAGTACTCCTAAGCTCCAGTAAATCAAGTGTCTCACTCTCTATCTATTTCTATTCTAAACGGAGAGGACGCCAGCCACGTCCTCTCCCTATCAATCTCAATGCACGTGTAAAAATGGCGGCGACGCGCGGCTCCTTATATAGAATCCGAGTCTCGCGATAGAATCCGAGCCTCGCGAGAATCCGACAGCGGGATGATGACGTTCGGGCGCGCTCGGGTTAGCCGAGCAAGGCGGGAAGATCTGAGTCTGCCTCGGACCCGTGTAAAAAGCGTGAAGTTCGGGGGGGTTCGGTTTCCGAGAAACCGAACCCGCTCATCACTAGTTCCGAGCCCAGCTTGGGTTTTCCCGCCTGACTCGGATACCAGAATGAGGCAAAACGTTATCATCCCGCTGTTGGATTCTCGCTGGGTTTAGATTCCATATAAGGAGCCGTGCATCGCCGCCATTTTCACTTCGGCATTGGAGAGTGTAGAGAGAGGACGTGTCTCCGTCCTCAGTGTCCTGCATCTGTTCAGTGTTAGTGTCTTGTGCTGCATCAGTCCAGTCATAGTGGTTGTGTCCACTGCTGCCATATGTCCAGTGCTGCTGTATAAGTCCAGTCACAGTGGTGGTGTCCTCTGCTGCCATATGTCCAGTGCTGCTGTATAAGTCCAGTCACAGTGGTGGTGTCCACTGCTGCCATATGTCCAGTGCTGCTGTATAAGTCCAGTCACAGTGGTGGTGTCCTCTGCTGCCATATGTCCAGTGCTGCTGTATAAGTCCAGTCCATTGCATGGTGCTGTGTTATCCTGCATCAGTCCAGTGGTGGTGTCCCTGTGCTGCTGTATATGTCCAGTGGTACTGCCGTATATGTCCAGTGATACTGCCTTATATGTCCAGCGGTACTTGCGTATAAATCCAGTGATACTGCCGTATATGTCCAGTGATACTGCCGTATAAATGCAGTCCAGTGATACTGCTGTATAAATCCAATCCAGTGGTACTGCCGTATAAATCCAGTGATACTGCCATATATGTCCAGTGGTAATGCCATATAATTCCAGTGATACTGCCGTATATGTCCAGTGGTACTGTCTTATACTATAAATCCAGTGGTACTGGCGTATATGTCCAGTGGTACTGTCTTATACTATAAATCCAGTGGTACTGGTGTATAAATCCAATCCAGTGATACTTCCGTATATGTCCAGTGGTACTGCCGTATAAATCCAGTGATACTGTCGTATATGTCCAGTGGTTCCGCCGTATAATTCCAGTGGTATTGCCGTATAATTCCAGTGGTACTGGCGTATAAATCCAGTGATACTGCCGTATAAATCCAGTCCAGTGGTCCTGCCATATAATTCCAGTGACACTGCCGTATAAATCCAGTGGTACTGGCGTATAAATCCAGTCCAGTGGTGCTGCCATATAAGTTCAGTGGTGCTGTCCTGTGCTGTATATTATTTACTCCAAATAAAGAGGTTATTAATATTTAATCCAAATAAAGTTTACAGGGTTTGCCCTGTGTGGTGTAGAGGTACACTCTCCTTTGCTGCATTTTGTTATATAACTCCAGAAAAATAATGGAGAACAAAGATTTGGAGGATAAAATAGGGAAAGATCAAGAACAGCTTCCTCCTGCTGCTGGCGCTGCTGTTGTTGCTGCTGGGAGTCGATCGTCATCCCAGAGGGGAAGTCGGAAGACCACTTGTACTACTTCAACTAAGCAATTGACTGTCCAACAGTCCTTTGCGAGGAAGATGAAATATGACAGCAGTCATCCTGTTGCAAAGCGGATAACGGAGGCCTTGGCAGCTATGTTGGTGTTAGACGTGCGTCCGGTATCCGCCATTAGTGCAGTGGGACTGCAGTGCCAACCCTAGATGGGCCAGGTGTTAGCGCCGCACACTTATGTCGCTTAGCTTAGTCATACAGCTACCTCATTGCACCTCTTTTACTTCTTTGCATGATGTGCTGTTTGGGGACTCATTTTTTTAAGTAATCACAAAAAACACAAAAGTACGCCCTCTGCTGCGCTATCCGCAAGTCCTTAAATAATAATAGTAATGGTTTGTCAAAGAATAATTGAAAGTCCCAAATTCCAGAGCTAAGGAAGAAGGATCACCAACAGTCTAGATAGTTCAGGTGAAATAGTGTTCTGGAGTCTTAGATGACGATAATTGATAGGTGTGTGTCGTTAACGTGTAATTGCGGAGCTCCTTATGGGTACGCACCGTACTCACATGTACAAGGTGCGTAGAGTTTTCATAAAGGTATCTTTCTCCTCTGTGTACGTGGAAGGTTCTATCGGTCGTTTTCCTTTTAATCGCCACTCATAAAACAAAGAAGAAAAAAAGGGGTATGGAAACCCCACTAGTGTAATACGTTCAATATATTGCCATCAAAAGAAGGTGTACGAAAACCAAGAAGGCGGCGTGAATTCTATTAATAATCAAACACGTACCAAACTTACATAAATATAAGTAAAATGCTCCTATAAAGGTATCTTACAAAGGTGAAAATAATATGGGGGTGATGCGTACCCCAAACTCACGTTCTGCAGGGTTTGTACAGACACATCAAGGTTTCTTTAGTGAGTCGCCTCCTGTTTCTCCTTCACCAGGCTCTCGTCGAGACCACAGGATACATAAAACTGTGGAACTACAGGTTCCAGCAGTTCAGTTCCAGTTTTCAGTCTACTGCAGCCTGGAGTGCACAGTGCTTCTAGTTAACAGCATTTACTCCCGGTGCACTACTGAGCCCAGCCAGCAATCAGCAGAGCATTGCAGAATTACTCTCCTGATGAATCAGGAGAGTAATTCTGCAATGCTCTGTTAACTAGAAGCACTGTGCACTCCAGGCTGCAGTAGACTGAAAACTGGAACTGAACTGAACTGTAGTTCCACAGTTTTATGTATCCTGTGGTCTCGACGAGAGCCTGGTGAAGGAGAAACAGGAGGCGACTCACTAAAGAAACCTTGATGTGTCTGTACAAACCCTGCAGAACGTGAGTTTGGGGTACGCATCACCCCCATATTATTTTCACCTTTGAAAGATACCTTTATAGGAGCATTTTACTTATATTTATGTAAGTTTGGTACGTGTTTGATTATGAATAGAATTCACGCCGCCTTCTTGGTTTTCATACACCTTCTTTTGATGGCAATATTTTGAACGTATTACACTAGTGGGGTTTCCATACCCCTTTTTTCTTCTTTGTTTTATGAGTGGCGACTAAAAGGGAAAACGACCGATAGAACCTTCCACGTACACAGAGGAGAAAGATACCTTTATGAAAACTCTACGCACCTTGTACATGTGAGTACGGTGCGTACCCATAAGGAGCTCCGCAATTACACGTTAACGACACACACCTATCAACTATCGTCATCTAAGACTCCAGAACACTATTTCACCTGAACTATCTAGACTGTTGGTGATCCTTCTTCCTTGGCTCTGGAGTTTGGGACTTTCAATTATTCTTTGACAAACCATTACTATTATTATTTAAGGACTTGCTATCCGCAAGCAGAGGGCGTACTTTTGTGTTTTTTGTGATTACTTTTATGGGGATAGAGTGACATCTCCCTGGACGCCATCACCGCAGCTATCTGCGGGCGCAGTAGATACTCACCCCCTTTTTCGTGTACATCATTTTTTTAAGTGCCATCCTGTCTGACACTGCAGTGCCACTCCTAGATGGGCCAGGTGTTTGTGCCGCACACTTGTGTCGCTTAGCTTAGTCATACAGCTACCTCATTGCACCTCTTTTACTTCTTTGCATGATGTGCTGTTTGGGGACTCATTTTTTTAAGTGCCATCTTGTCTGCCACTGCAGTGCCACTCCTAGATGGGCCAGGTGTTTGTGCCGCACACTTGTGTCGCTTAGCTTAGTCATCCAGCCACCTCGGTGCAACCTTTTGGCCTACAAACAATATTGCGAGGTGTGAGGTGTTCAGAATAGACTGGAAAAGAGTGGAAATGAATGTTATTGAGATTAATAATACCGTAGAATCAAAATTACCCCCAAATTCTGCGATTTTAGCTGTTTTTATGTTTTTTTTCCAAAATCATCCAGATCCAAAACCAAAACACGAAAGGGTGGTTTTGGCAAAACCATTCCAGATCTAAAACACGAGCATGGAACCAAAACCAAAACACAAAACGCGAAAAGTGCCCGCCGCACATCTCTAATTTGTACTTCCTTTGTGTGATGGTGACAGTATGCCTGCAAAGCTCACTGTTCAGTGCAGTGCCATTATCTGATTTCTCTTACCCCTGATCCCATTGTTGCCTCCTTAACCTCACCTGTCAGTCTAACCGAGGTGTGCTAATCTTATTGCAGTACAACCACTTGGCGCCACTGGCTGGTCACTGTTTAACGGACAGGTTGTTAGCTTAATTGAGAGTTTCACCCGATGTCATATCGGACCATATTTGGCGGCATCGAGAGATTTAAATATGTGTTTCCCAGGAAAGGTTGTTATTGGAGACCTAGAAGTTAAGTACCCTTTAAGCTAGATTTTCCAAAATTCCATTTCAGTTCAGGTTTTAAGAATATCCATGCTTGAGCAGAGGTTACTTAATTAGTACCTCGTTCAATTTGATTTAACCATCTGGATTCAAGCATGGATATCCTTAATACCTGGACTGTTGTTACAGAGCCTTAAGCTTACAGCTGCGGTCCCCTTGAGGGCTGCTGTCTTGGACCTGAGCCGCCATCCCAGGCAGCCTGGGCCTTGTCTGTAGTCGGGCAGGAAACCTGCTCTGTCGCCATAGGAGTACTGAACTGCATTCAGCCTGAGGTCCGTGAAGAGGGCCCTGCCTTTTAGTGGGTATGGAGAGCAGCCTGAGGGCATAAGCGGGCATGCTGGGACCGTTAGTGTGTGACAAGGACCCAGGAAGCTGTGGATTGTGCCCACCTGAGCGGAGATAGACCAGGTGATTGTGAGGCAGGAATAACCTGTATAGAGATTGAGAGGTGGAGTGACAATCCCCAGGGTGAGTGAATGTCATCTGATGTAAAGCTGTGATCTGCCGGCTACATTATTTATTACCTGAGCGAGAGCTGGAAGAGTAGATAAAGGAGCGAGATTTAACCAAGAGGCATCTGGTGCCCATTCCTCTAACTTCTGTGTCTGTACTGCGCCACTGCGCCTGTGTCTCCACAACTAACGTTCTGGTTATTAAAGGTGACAAGCTGAGCTTCTGAGTGATGTGTTTTAGTGACAGGTGAGATATATTCTGTCCAGGTACAAGAACCCTATAAAACACATCAGAGACATATCAGGGGTACATGTTTTCACATTGTTCACGCCCCATCACCAAGCGTACACAGGTACGGGCGATATTGAGTCATATGTATTTCAGTCCCATTTGCAAGTGTTACCAGAGGAATTGGGCGTTAATGGGGCACTCTCAGGTAGGAAAAGATCTGGGAGGGTGTTTCCACATAACTGCGGCTACGCATCGTTGCCCGGAAAAGCATATTTACGCCTGCGTTCGGACTAATACATTGGACTAGGACTTGCTGGTGTAAGTGTGCACTGATAATGATGACGTGGGTGGTCCGGCCGCAAAGATGCAAATAGTTCTGCTTGTGGGTGAAAGTACAGATTCATTCCCATGCAGGCAGTGGCGGCCATCTTGCACGCAGGCTCTGCACCGGCCCCACTGCCTCCAGAGTCCAGACGATGACGTGGTGTAGGGGATATACCCAATAACGTGCTGTCTGTTTAGTTCAGCAGCTCTCCAGCGCACTTACAGAATAATACCAGATACCACTGGAATTTGCCAACGACTCTTGTTTAGGTAGACGTGAGAGGGCCACAGATGAGAGGGCCACAAATGAGAGGGCCACAGATGCGGAAGCATTGAGCAGTGGTTGGATAGGCAGGGCCATTGCGACATCAGTGGGGCCCAGCTTATGTTGAGGGGAAGTGGTCAAATCAGAAAGTGAGCCCACGCCCCCTCTGGAAACCAGCATGCAAAATACTATGTGCACCACCACAAGGCAGCACCACGTGCTACAAACAGGGACAGTTGTTCCCCCTCAGCAGCTGCCGGGGCCCTCCAACAGGCCTGGATAATTGGTTCCAACCAGCTTTCCCCCCCCCCACCCCTCCCCAGGTGCCTCTGCATCGTAGATACTCAAGTAAAAGCCTTGCCTCTATCTGATGCAATGCACTGATGGCTGGGACATCACTGGATTATGACACACATTGTCGGTGCACCCATTTTTCTAATACCTCTCCGGAGTCCCCCTCCGTTGGCAGCATCTATCCACAAATCTCTGGGCAAATGGCGCGCTGGCCACTCCCCCGGCGATTTGCACATGCACAATTGTCTTACTATAGAACTTACTAACTTACTATAGAACTTACTAACTTACGTTTACTAACTTATGGCATTGCGTGTGATTCCGAATCAGCCCTATATGTGTATAATATTGTGATTGGCCCAGATGAAATGATTTCTCCAGCAGAGAGAATAAAGACTCCGCACCTGCACAGGAAGCCTTCACTACTTAATAGGAAAGTGTTTGGTGGAATACGGACCAGGAACAAAACAGTCCTCCGATTAGAAATATAGAAATGAATGAGCCGGACAGATGGTAAAGTCCACTTACCGCCCGCTGCACCGGATATATAATGCGTGTGATCCTGTATTATGGACTGCCGCATAAATTCCGGATATGTCAATACATGACAGTCCGAGGCAGATATAGGGAATTCAGACCTTAACGCTGTTGTGCTAAATTGCAACGCGGCCGATCATCGAACAACTGCACATGCGTACGGATCGTAATGCGCAGGCGCGAGGCCAAACTCTGAAAAAATCCTGCGTCTTTTTTTATTGCTAGGCGAACGCAAGCTGATTGACAGGAAGCGGATGTTTCGGGGTCGTGACTGCCCGTTTTCTGGGAGTGTCAGGAATAACGCAGGCGTTCCCAAGCGTTTTCAGGCAGATGTGTAATGTCAGCTCCGGCCTCGATCAGCCTGAGTCTATCGCACTGTAGGAGTAAGTCCTAGGCTACGCACAGACTGGAAAAATCATTTGATGGTGAGTTGTGAACGGATTTGCAGCTGACCGGCGTTTGCAAAGCTTTTAGCACGGCGTATGCAGACTTGCACAGTGGCGGTTTTTCACTCTGGCTGGGCGGCGACTATCCGATCCCAGACCTCTGCAAATACACAGAGGTGCGATCAGATCTGAATTAGGTTTATAGTATGTGGAACAAAACATGTACAGTAAGTAAATCACTCTCTTTCATTGACCAAATACAGAACAATCTATGGTGGTCATTCCGAGTTGAGCGCTAGCTGCATTCGTTCGCTGTGCAGCAATGAGGCAAAAAAAGGCACTTCTGCGCATGTGTATGCGGCGCAATGCGCACGCGTGACGTACTATTACAACGAACGATGTAGTTTCACACAAGGTCTGTGATTGACAGGAAGAGGGCGTTTCTGGGTGTCAACTGACCGTTTTCAGGGAGTGTTCGAAAAAACGCAGGCGTGCCAGGAAAAACGCAGGCGTGGCTGGGTGAACGCAGGGCGTGTTTGTGACGTCAAAATAGGAACTGAACAGTCTGCAGTCATCGCAAGCGCTGAGTAGGTTTTGAGCTACTCTGAAACTGCACAAAAAACCTTTGTAGCCGCTCTGCGATCCTTTCGTTCGCACTTCTGCTAAGCTAAAATACACTCCCAGTGGGCGGCGGCTTAGCGTTTGCACAGCTGCTTAAAACTGCTAGCGAGCGAACAACTCGGAATAACCACCTATGTAAGCAATATGGGAGCCACGTAAAGAGGACGGTTGTGTTGGAATATGTGTGTACAGTTCGCAGTGGTAGGGCACAGTCTGTGTACACACCAGCGGATGGCCTGAGACCACAAACAGCCCAACTGCTTAACTGGTGAGGTGGTTTGTTGGTAGCAGTTTGCAGCACAGCCCTACTTACAGTTATACGCACTGATCATGGAGTAGGTTTGGTGGCCATCTTGGTTAGGGAATGAAGCCTCCTTGTAGGAGCCAATATGGAGTATAAGCAATAGTGCTCTCCTACTTCAGCAGGTTGCACTTTATATTGCTCCTCACAGGACTCATAGTGTGCTTACGAGTGAGCAAGTTTTGCTAGAACAAGAGTTTCATTAATGTTCTTGCCCTTTAAATGTGAATATAATGGGCTTTTAAACTTGACTTCATGTGAAGATAACTATTATAATATTTTACAGGTGGAAGAACAAGCAGCAAAGTCCAAACTAGAATCCACTTTGTTTCAACCTGAGGGATTTTGGCCGATCAGATGAAAGTGTGGTATTGGCCGGTTATGTGGAATGATATGAGACGCGATAGCAGAAGACATTCAGTAGGAGAGATCTCAGATACAGAGCTCTGTTTTCATGAAGATACAATAGACACGGACGGAGAACAGAAGTATATTTTCCATCCACCATGTTCACAATGAATGGTTTCCTCGTTGCCCATAATAATTCTGCAATCGAAAACGTTATTTTCTTTAACATATGGGTGACGACCCGAGTTATTCGCAGGTCGTCACCCTTTCACTCCGAACCCAAGCCTTCCAGTGGCCTGGGTCTTCTGGCTTTCAGTGGGTGCGTGGAGATGATGTCATCTCCCAGCGCTACTGTCCCCGGCCAGTGAATATCTTCGAGTCATCAAGACCTGGCTCGCACCTTTCAGACATTGGGGCTAATTCAGACCTGACCGGAGCTGTGCGTTTTTCGCACAGCAGCGATCAGGCCTGAAGTGCGCATGCGCCGATGACTGTCTTAGCCCTGCGATCGCCTCTGCCTGATTGACAGACAGCGGTGGTCGCTGGGCGGGAGGGGGCGGGCCGGCGGCCTCTAGCCGCCATTTAGGGGGCACGGTCCAGGCAACGCAGGTGTGCTCATTCGGTCGAGGGGAGGTTTGGGCCACGGCGGATGTGTGACATCACATGCAGCCGCTGCGACCCGGGCTGTGACGAGTAGCTCCCGGCCAGCGCGCAGGTGCTGCGCTGGTAGGGAGCTACTTGTTCGGTGGAGTAAGGCCTGACATGCGGGGCGGACTAGCCCTGTGCTGGGCGTCCCACCGCATGTCAGGGAAGCTGATCGTAGATGTGCTATATTTAGCACATCTACGATCAGGTCTGAATCCCCCCCATTAGTCGAGTCATCACCACCTGCTGTAAGGCAGGTGCAAGTATCGATGTTGCAATGACCGATGGTAGCGTCTACAGACAAAGTGGTGACGGATTCAGAGGGAGGGCCTCTCAGTCCTTGCACATTCGGACGAACAGATCTACCTCAGGGAAGGGCTTTGCATTAGCATAAAACCTCAGACATGGCTGCGGCAAAAGACACGGTTGCGTAAGCGTATGACGTGGAATCAGCCCTAAAGTCCTCCATCTCTCTAATGGAAATAGAGAACGCCATGAAATATTGCTGTATAGGACAGCTAGTAGCGTCGCTGTATTATCTGCGCAGTGGGAGGATATTACAGATGCCTGGATCCTGAATCCTTTTATTCCAAAGCCGCCGACGCTTTGTCATGTCTGACATTTCCTGTTTTCAGATGGATATAGGGCTCTAAATGCTAATCCAGGGGCTTCCTAATGAGATTGATTTGTGTAGCACACGGGACGTGCACAGAAGCGGGATTAGTGACAAGCAGATTGGTGGCTCATCTCCGTTCCCTCAGCTGCAATTAACGCTTCAGCCTGTGTTCTCCGGCAGGCTCAGCATCTGGAGCAGGGAGAACCGAGGCACAATTCCACCAACCGCTCTGTCAGGCTGGTCCGGGGACAGCCGTTATGGTATCTTCTAACCTCCAATGTCGCTTTCCCCACCAGTAACAATTCTGTGCCCCTCCGCACCACCTCCCCCTTTCCCACTTAACATGACCTCACCACCTATTTCAACGTCAACACCCTTTGATGGAAAACAGTATTTCTCATCCCCGACCCACCGGTCCCGACCCTTCTCTTGCCCTCCCCAACCCTTCGGCCCGACCCTTCTCTTCCCCTTCCCAACCCTTCGGCCCAGCCCGTCTCTTGCCCTCCCCAAACCTCCGGCCCCAACCCGTCTCTTGCCCTCCCCAACCTTCCGTGTCCGACCCTTCTCTTGCCCTCCCCAACCCTTCGGCCTGACCCTTCTCTTGCCCTCCCCAACCCTTCGGCCCGGTCCATCTCTTGCTCTCCCCAAACCTCCGGCCCCAACCCGTCTCTTGCCCTCCCCAACCTTCCGTTTCCGACCCTTCTGTTGGCCTTCCAAACTCTCCGGGCCCAACCCTTCACTTGCCCTCCCCAACCCTCCAGGCCCGACCCTTCATGTGCTCTCCCCAACCCTTCGGGCTAGACCCTTCCTTTGCCCTCCACAACCCTCCGGGCCTGACCCTTCTTGTGCTCTCCCGAACCCTTCAGGCTCGACAGGGGCGTTTCTACAGAGACGGGGGCCTGTGTACACCTCCTGGTTAGCCCCCTCCTCTGTACAGCGCTGTAGACCAGAGTCTACTGCGCATGTGCAGGTCTCTGGAAACATGGCGCCCGCCATGAACCGAAGACCAATTTGGCTACCGCGCATGCGCGGTGGCCATTTTGGCGGCAATTTCCACCGCAATTGCAGGTCCTGGCGCTGGACTCCGGAAAGGTAAGCGTTAAAATGGGTGCAATGGGTGCAGTGTGCCCCCCCCCATTGCACCCATTATAGAAACGCCAATGGGGCTCCACCCTTCTTCCCTTGCCCTCCCCAACACTCCGGGCTTGACCCTTCCCTTGTCCTCCCCAACCCTCCGGGCTCGACCCTTCCCTTGCTCTCCCCCAACCCGCCGGGCTCGACCCTTCCCTTGCCCTCCCCAACCCGCCGGGCTCGACCCTTCCCTTGCCCTCCCCAACCCTCCGGGCTCGACCCTTCCCTTGCCCTCGCCAACCCTCCGGGCTCGACCCTTCCCTTGACCTCCCCAACCCTCCGGGCTCGACCCTTCCTTTGCCCTCCCCAACCCTCCGGGCTCGACCCTTCCCTTGCTCTCCCCAACCCGCCGGGCTCGACCCTTCCCTTGCCTTCCCCAACCCTCCAGGCTGGACCCTTCTCTTGCCCTCCCCAACCCTCCGGACCCGACCCTTCTTATGCTCTCCCCAACCCTTCGGGCTCGACCCTTCCCTTGCTCTCCCCAACCCTCCAGGCTCGACCCTTCTCTTGCCCTCCCCAACCCTCCAGGCTCGACCCTTCTCTTGCCATCCCCAACCCTCCGGGCCTGACCCTTCTCTACTGCTCCCTAATCCTCCCGCAGTTCATTCTCCGTCGTAACCAAAGACAAAAGGCCTGACTCAGAGGTGGCTGTAAGTCTCGTTGCCGCTGCATCTTTGTACGCAGCGGATCTGAGTAGATATGCAGATGTCGCAGCTGCTGCCTTCTGTACTGTCTGCGTCTTAAATCCGCCGCTTGCGTGCAAAGACTCAGAACCGGACCCACCATGGAAGCTCTGAAATACTGTACGGTCACTCAGAATGTACACATAAGTGCAGCATCGTTCTGGAGAGGCAACGTAATAAGACTTGGCAGCATGTCTGGGTAGGCCTTTTAGGGGTCACAGTGGTTGCAGCCCTCGGCCAGTCTATGTAAGCTGAAGCTTGCGCAGTCTGGCCATCGGAACTGGTCAGCCGGGCATAGGATGTCTGCACCCGACAATGCAGACACTGGGCTCAGCAATACTACCACGGTCCCGGTCGCTCTGCCCCCCAAACACTGCGGCATGTCGAAGGGGGGACTGCTAACGATCAGGCAGAACAGGTCCTGGTCATGCGCAGTTCCCCCACCATCCGTAGCCGAAACATCGGTCAAAAAAACAGTTGGACCATCGGATCTCTCAGCTACCCCATGCTGTCTCAGACTGAGCGCCTGTCATGAGATGCCGGGGCCCCTCCAGCTGCGAACAAATTTGCAGAGGCTGACTAGGGAACGCCCAGAAAAGGGTCCCGACATGTCTGCGTTTTTCTTCCGTTACTTCCCCCAAACGCTGACCGCCTGTCACTCAAGTTGTGACTAAATCATCTGTGCGCGCGCCTTAGCTAATCCATCGCTACGTGAGTGCATTACGGCTTTGGTGCATGCGCAGCGGCTAAAGTGGGTAATTCAGACTTGATTGTAGCAGCAAATTTGTTAGCAGTTGGGCAAAACCATGTGCGCTGCAAGTGGGGCAGATGTAACATGTGCAGAGAGAGTTAGATTTGGGTGTAGTGTGTTCAAACTGAAATCTAAATTGCAGTGTAAAAATAAAGCAGACAGTATTTACCCTGCACAGAAACAATATAACCCACCCAAATCTAACTCTCTCTGCACATATTACATCTGCCCCCACTGCAGTGCACATGGGCCCTCATTCCGAGTTGTTCGCTCGCTAGCAGATTTTAGCAGCATTGCACACGCTAGGCCGCCGCCCTCTGGGAGTGTATCTTCACTTAGCAGAATAGCGAACGAAAGATTAGCAGAATTGCGAATAGAAAATTCTTAGCAGTTTCTGAGTAGCTCCAGACTTACTCACAAACACGCCCTGCGTTCGGCCAGCCACTCCCCCGTTTCTCCAGACACTCCCGCGTTTTATTCTGGCACGCCTGCGTTTTTCCGCACACTCCCAGAAAACGGTCAGTTTCCGCCCAGAAACACCCACTTCCTGTCAATCACACTCCGATCACTTCAACGATGGAAATTCTTAGTTTGGACGTGAGTAAATCTACTAAGTTTTGTGCTAAAATAATTAGCGCGTGCGCACTGCGTACCATGCGCATTTTTGCCTTAATCGCTCTGTTGCGAAAATCGGCAACGAGCGAACAACTCGGAATGACCCCCTTGGTTTTGCCCAACTGCTAACAAATTTGCTGCTATGATCAGGTCTGAATTACCATGAAACATCGCTCAGCTGCGTCCACCGTCGGCATTGCTGTCACCACTGACTGAGTGAGACCCTTAATGTACAGCAGTACCTGCAGTGTCGGTAATTACAGGTGATCATTGTTGTCTGATGCTGGCAGGCGCCCTCACTGAAATATGTGCCAACGTTTTGTAACACGGGAATGTCTGCTGTACTGCCTGTCCATATATAGCCTGTCTCAGCCGATCCTTATTCTGGTTCTGCTGGGCTGGAAGACAAGGGGGCTGATGTGGAGCTGGGGGCAGGTGTGGCTCGGCTGTCTGCTATACTACTAGGACTGCACGCTTCCATGCATACATGGCACATGATGGAGTCTCTTGCATGCTACACATGCGTGCAGCCAGCCGGGCCAGGTATTTTTATATTGCATTTAGAGTTTGGCGACGCTGCTGCCACTGAACCCGGATGTGCATTTTATAGTCCCCCATGGCACATTTATTTCTCCTGGTGCACAGCTGGCACCATCATGGATTGCACCAGCCCACGTCCGGCTAGCTACCCCACTCCCAGTTACCACCTGGAAATGCGCATGGATCTGCGTGCAATTTTGAACTGCGTCTCATAGCGGTAACTATTGGAAGGCATGCGCAGTGTGACTCGGACGCATGCACAGACTGAAAACACCATTTGCTGGCGTTCGACTCCGCCACAGCACCCACCTCTGAATCAGACACTCGATGTGGATCTGCTCCTGACTGTAAGGGCCTGATGCTTACCTGTGATAGCCAGCGAGTTGCCGGCAGCCGCAAAGGTTTCAGCGATGTAGCCGCTATATTTAAAGCAGCAGTTTTATAAAGGGTAAAACCAACCCGGTTTTGCGTTTAAAAAAAAACATGCTGTTTTAAATATAGCTGCAAAATTTTGTTGCTTTTACTGCTGCCTGCAATCCGCAGCCAATTACAGTTGGACGCCAACAGCCGCAGTTACTCCCGCATTACGTACCGGGGTAAAAAAGCATATATCTTGCATGGCGCCCATACACTTGCGCAGGCAGATTTTGCTACTAGTCATTGTCATCAATGCGCATCTGCACTGGCCTGTACTTCATGCAAAAGATTTACTTGCGTCCAGTTCTACGTGTGGTTTCGTCACCCTCACTGAACTTTTCTTAAGTGGGAACGGCCCATTGCAGCGCAAGTGCAGCTGAGTTTAAAATGCATACACGCCTGCATCGTTCACACTTCCCTTCCCTTGGTTCAGGAGCTTGCGCAGTGCGAAAACACACAAGATGCGCTGCGTAAACCGGCGTACGTTCCACCTTCACATCGGGTCATAAGATTTTCCGAGCTGAAAGAAATATAATGTGACCTCCATCACATTGTGGGAACTACGGACCACTAACAATACACTAATAAAGCTTTTTCTGAAATATATCCCCTCATTCTCAGGATTAATATAAGCCATAACCTTGCAGTATCATAAGGGAAAAGTTGTAGTTAATGAAACGCGTCGTTCTAAAGTGATAAAGTTTTTCCACCGCTCTGTACACCCTGTCAGGCTTCTAGCTGTGGAAGTGTCTCCTGAGAGTGGGAGCGTGCCATGTTATAGACCATGGAGGTAATCCAAGCTTATCAGCGCAACTGCAGCTACAACGCGTTTTGAGTGCGCACTTTAGTAAAAAAAACTTTCAAAAACTTTCAGTTGGCCGTGCAAACAAGAAGCGTGGTAGACCCCACTAGAGATGCCCGAGCGGACCACATTTTTATTCTCGAACCAAATTGATGGATTGGTTAAAAAATCACCAATATTTCTGGAATTTTAACTTTAAAAAATAAATAAAAATGGACCTCAATTTGACTATTGTTGCGCAATGTTAATCCACACGCGAGGACCGATTGAAACTGATTTTTTTATAGATTTAATGGCAAATGGCGAATCTCTAGCAGGTACGGCAAACCCGGAGCACAGTAGTGTTCCAGGTTCAATTCCCAAAAAATTATTTAAAAAAAATGTGTTTCTTAATGAAACAAATTATTTATAGAATATGCATTTTTTTTTCTTTAGTTATAGATTTTATTATGTTAAAAAAAAAAGACATTAAAATGGTTAATTTTGCATGAATGGGCGTGGCCATGAAATCCGAAAAATGAAACGCCATCTGCATATGGGGGAAGCAAACTGCGAGAGCGATACGAAAATTTTAAAAACAAATTAGGTGAAGATGACAATTGTGCCGTGAACACGGTGCGGTGTTTGATCGAATTTCGGCGCTGTACGAACTTTTCGAGCAACTCTAGTCCCCTTTCCTGTTACCATGCAGATACGTAGGACTTTTGGATACTATAGAGGCCATTTATCAACGAGTGATAAAACTCGTTGCGTTTGATAAATGGTGCTCCAGGAAATCAGCTCCCAACTGTCATTTTTCAAACACATGACAATTAGGAGCTGAACACATGACAGTTGGGAGCTGATTGGCTGGAGAACCATTTATCATACGCAAGGAATTTTTAACATCCACAACAAGATTTAACACGGGTTGTTAAATAGGCTCCTATGTTTCACTGACCCAAAGCCCCACTTTTCCGCCACAACTTCTCGCTGCCACGGGGACTCCCCTGGCCAGTCATCGCCGTTACTGTCGCTGCGTACAGTGTGCGGCCTGAGTGTCACGGCCCCCCTGCTGTGTGCCCACAAGTAATACAATCATAGCACACTTAGAGTAATTGAGCGAGAGTCAGGTGACAGAAGAATTTCATATAATATCCGTGCCCTGGGAAGAGACACCTGATCCGCTCGGTCACACAGCAGCCCGCCACCGTACCTGGCCTTTCATCAGCACAATGTCAAGAGCAAATGCATCTGTAAACAGTCCCCAGGGCTCACTACTAATTATACACAGCGCAGGGGGTCAGATTCCCGCGCCATGCTCTTTCTACAATGGTTTAATGGTTACAGGACGAGTCGCATATTCAATAAACAGCTTCAAAGGAGCTCGCCGAGAGTGACCTATAGGAAAGCAGCGGATTCCGAGCAATCAGAAGTGTGCTTTCTACAGCAATCTGATTGGTTACAGTTGGCGGTGTGCGGTTCGGTTCTCCAGAAACCCGAATTTTGTGAATCCGAACCAAAACCGAATTTGGGGTATCGGATTGCAAAAAGGATATAATTGTAGCTGTTATTAGCGATTTTTTCTATCAATGATCATCGATTTATTTTTTTATTTAGCGATTTTAAACTGAAACAAAATCCAAATCCGAACCAAAACACTTTGAGGGTGGTTCTGAGAACCAAAACGCCAAGATGAATCCAGATCCAAAACCAAAACACGAATATTAATGTAGAACAGGCTTGTGATACCCGTGGAGGCACTACAAGTCCCAGCCAGCAGCGCCGTGTAGTTCCAGCGTAGCGAGAGAGGCCCAGCTTGTGTCAGCCATGTCTAGCTATGTTCTACTGTACAGTCTCTCTTTCTTTTCCGAACTTTTTGATTCTTTGCCTCAAACGTTTTTGTTTTTTGTTTCTCTAATCGGGACAGAGTTTATGGCTCTACCAGTAGCGGACCAGGATCCACAGACTGTTGGGACTCTAGGCATGGTACTTTTTGGGGCCTCATTACCCCATCCGTGTTATATATAGAAACAAGTTAAGTGTCCACATGCTCCTATCTTCAAATCGCCCCCAATACCCCCTTATGGCGCACCACAGACTTTGCATCTAAGCCGCGCCATTTCCACAAAATATGCATCTAGAATATATCGCTAATGCGACAAAATTACAATTTATGTGTACCCTGGACGCTGGTACAGACATTGCATGCAGCTGCTGTGTGCGACACCTGTGTGAACAGGCAAAATACGGAGGTCTGATACGAGCGAGCCACGCTGTGCCTCACGCCTCATATCCTAAAGCTTAATCTGTAACTTTATACCAATTCCTTTGCGACAGAAACACTACTTCTAGTGCCTAATCCACTATAGGCAACTTTGTAATCGGTTAGGATGCGAATAAGGCGCTAAATTTAGGAAAAAATACAAACCGATGGGAATCTCTAACCGTGGCGGAGAGTCTGTGTCACGCCAGATGTCTCGCACCCTACGGCGCAAAAAAGATAAAGTGTATGGGCACACGTTTATCCTGGCCCCTCAGTGCCCGCCGGGCCCTAGACAGGTGCCTAGTTTGCCCAGTGGGTGATCCAAATCTTCCCAGCGCCTTGTTCCCCCTGTCCGTTCCTTGTCATCCATGGATAGAGAAACACGTCTGTCCAGATGTTAAGTTGGATGTTGCCATTCACCTCCCCCTAATCTCTTGGTGACTGTCCACTAATCTACCATGCTGCTCTCTCGACTGTCACGGAGGCTGTAGAGATGACAACTGTCAGAGGGTTTGTGTGAGACCTCCACTGATCTGCTGAATGTCTGAAGGGACCCACCCGCAGAGAATGTGGCATTTAGTGACACTTGGGTTTATGCAATACTCTGCAGGGATGGGATGGGATGCTCTGCTGGGCTGTGACGCTCTGCAGGCCGATGTTCTGCAGAGGTTGCGCCCATTTGTCAGGAAACTCACGTCAGGGCACAAATAGGCAGGGGAAGTATGGGGTCACAGACGCCTGGCTCTGTGAAGCTGGGCTGCTGCTCTGCAGAGGCGCGATACTCTGCAGAGAGCCAGATGTTAGATGGACTGGGAGACCGTTGGGTACCATTCCAGGATGGAGGCGCCCTCTAAAGTGGGCTACCCCACCCGAGGTGTTGCGGAACTGGTTGGCTGGTGCAGCTTGCTGGGACTTGCAGTTCCACTACACCTGGAAAGCTCTGTGGCGTGACCGTGGATGAGCTGCGCACAGGTATTTGTCTGGCCTGAGGAGGGAGGATGTCAGCAGCATTCTCTGCCGGATGGATGGGGAGTGACAGCCACTGAGCGGAGGGGAGGGGACAGGAGTCAGAGCCTCTGGCAAAAGACGCAGCACAGGCAGGTGCTGGAAGGACCCAGGCAGGGTGAAGAGAGGGATGTTCTGTAGCTTCCCAGCAGGACATGGGTTAACGTCCCAGCAGTGCGGAGCAGACTGAGTGTCAGAAGGTGGCACATTGCAGCACTCTGCCAGGAGGAGAGAGAGCAATATCCTGCAGGTAATGAGCGTCAGGGGTAGGATGGGGTCACAGACGCAGGTCCTGGGGGCTTATTACGCCTTTACCTGTAAGATCTTTGGGGGCAGCAAACTGTGAATGTGAAAGTGTCAGCTATGGGGAGGTTCTATATACTGGTGCAATAGTCTGATGCTAGAGTACGGTGCATATGACAGCACAGGAGTCCACAAGGTGGGCGCCTTATTGCTGTTTCTAGACACATTATCTGAGAGTGTTGTGCGACTTATAGTGACTGGCGCTTATGGTGAGATGCTCTGCAGACAAGATGTGTATTGCAGACAGTGAATGGCGCAGGTAAGGGACAATATTCCCATAGTGTCCCAATAACTACAGTGATGGGTCCTGTGACTGGAAGTTATGGTGAGATGCTCTGCAGATAAGATGCAGGTTGCAGGCAGTGGAAGGGGCAGTATTCCTATAGCATCCCTATAACTACAGTGACGGGTCCTGTGACTGGAAGTTATGGTGCAATGCTCTGCAGATAAGATGCAGGTTGCAGGCAGTGGAAGGGGCAGTATTCCTATAGCATCCCTATAACTACAGTGACGGGTCCTGTGACAGGAAGTTATGGTGAGATGCTCTGCAGATAAGATGCAGGTTGCAGGCAGTGAAAGGGGCAGTATTCCTATATTGTCCCTATAACTACAGTGACGGGTCCTGTGACAGGAAGTTATGGTGAGATGCTCTGCAGACAAGATGTGTATTGCAGACAGTGAATGGCGCAGGTAAGGGACAATATTCCCATAGTGTCCCAATAACTACAGTGATGGGTCCTGTGACTGGAAGTTATGGTGAGATGCTCTGCAGATAAGATGCAGGTTGCAGGCAGTGGAAGGGGCAGTATTCCTATAGCATCCCTATAACTACAGTGACGGGTCCTGTGACTGGAAGTTATGGTGCAATGCTCTGCAGATAAGATGCAGGTTGCAGGCAGTGGAAGGGGCAGTATTCCTATAGCATCCCTATAACTACAGTGACGGGTCCTGTGACAGGAAGTTATGGTGAGATGCTCTGCAGACAAGATGTGTATTGCAGACAGTGAATGGCGCAGGTAAGGGACAATATTCCCATAGTGTCCCTATAACTACAGTGATGGGTCCTGTGACTGGAAGTTATGGTGAGATGCTCTGCAGATAAGATGCAGGTTGCAGGCAGTGAAAGGGGCAGTGTTCCTATAGCATCCCTATAACTATAGTGACGGGTCCTGTGACAGGAAGTTATGGTGCGATGCTCTGCAGATAAGATGCAGGTTGCAGGCAGTGGAAGGGGCAGTGTTCCTAACTTCCTATAGCATCCCTATAACTACAATGACGGGTCCTGTGACAGGAAGTTATGGTGCAATGCTCTGCAGATAAGATGCAGGTTGCAGGCAGTGGAAGGGGCAGTATTCCTATAGCATCCCTATAACTACAATGACGGGTCCTGTGACTGGAAGTTATGGTGCGATGCTCTGCAGATAAGATGCAGGTTGCAGGCAGTGGAAGGGGCAGTATTCCTATAGCATCCCTATAACTATAGTGATGGGTCCTGTGACAGGAAGTTATGGTGCGATGCTCTGCAGATAAGATGCAGGTTGCAGGCAGTGGAAGGGGCAGTATTCCTATAGCATCCCTATAACTATAGTGATGGGTCCTGTGACAGGAAGTTATGGTGCGATGCTCTGCAGATAAGATGCAGGTTGCAGGCAGTGAAAGGGTCAGTATTCTTATAGCATCCCTATAACTATAGTGACGGGTCCTGTGACAGGAAGTTATGGTGCGATGCTCTGCAGATAAGATGCAGGTTGCAGGCAGTGGAAGGGGCAGTATTCCTATAGCATCCCTATAACTATAGTGACGGGTCCTGTGACAGGAAGTTATGGTGCGATGCTCTGCAGATAAGATGCAGGTTGAAGGCAGTGGAGGGGGCAGTATTCCTATAGCATCCCTATAACTACAATGACGGGTCCTGTGACTGGAAGTTATGGTGCGATGCTCTGCAGATAAGATGCAGGTTGAAGGCAGTGGAGGGGGCAGTATTCCTATAGTGTCCCTATAACTATAGTGACGGGTCCTGTGACAGGAAGTTATGGTGCGATGCTCTGCAGATAAGATGCAGGTTGCAGGCAGTGGAAGGGGCAGTATTCCTATAGTGTCCCTATAACTACAATGACGGTCCTGTGACTGGAAGTTATGGTGCGATGCTCTGCAGATAAGATGCAGGTTGCAGGCAGTGGAAGGGGCAGTATTCCTATAGCATCCCTATAACTACAATGACGGGTCCTGTGACAGGAAGTTATGGTGAGATGCTCTGCAAATAAGATGCAGGTTGCAGGCAGTGGAAGGGGCAGTATTCCTATAGCATCCCTATAACTATAGTGACGGGTCCTGTGACAGGAAGTTATGGTGCGATGCTCTGCAGATAAGATGCAGGTTGAAGGCAGTGGAGGGGGCAGTATTCCTATAGCATCCCTATAACTACAATGACGGGTCCTGTGACTGGAAGTTATGGTGCGATGCTCTGCAGATAAGATGCAGGTTGAAGGCAGTGGAGGGGGCAGTATTCCTATAGTGTCCCTATAACTATAGTGACGGGTCCTGTGACAGGAAGTTATGGTGCGATGCTCTGCAGATAAGATGCAGGTTGCAGGCAGTGGAAGGGGCAGTATTCCTATAGTGTCCCTATAACTACAATGACGGTCCTGTGACTGGAAGTTATGGTGCGATGCTCTGCAGATAAGATGCAGGTTGCAGGCAGTGGAAGGGGCAGTATTCCTATAGCATCCCTATAACTACAATGACGGGTCCTGTGACAGGAAGTTATGGTGAGATGCTCTGCAAATAAGATGCAGGTTGCAGGCAGTGGAAGGGGCAGTATTCCTATAGCATCCCTATAATGTGCATAGGGCGAGTCTTTGCATTGTGTGTAAATGTGAGGTGTGATGGGGTTGGGGCATAGGCTACCTACCTGGCCTGCGCCTGGTCGGCCACGCTGGAGGCGGTCACTGGGGCTCGGGGAGGGATGCATGCTACACTTATTTTGTGTGTTTGAGTGTTTGGGCTGACACAGTCGTTGACCTAGCGTTGTGCTTCTTGTTACAGAGCTATGAGTGACAGTGGGTGACAGCAGGTGACACGGCTGTGATCCTGTCTGAAGTGACTCTGAGCGCTACACTGATAAGAGGGATCAGGTCCCACGGGGGCTTGCAATCTAACACCGGCTCTGAGGATGTGAAATATTGATCAGCAGCAGTCTGCGGCATGTCGCGCAGCTCGGGGGAGAGCAGGGGGCTCCCCCTCTACAGCCTCTACACAGCACCCCCTGCGCCGGACCCCATGCTATACTCCTCTGTGGCCCTCAGCGCAGACCCCCCCTTAAACAATGGCTCTGGATCCCCCGGCTCTCCCCAGGACCCCACGCTGCAGGTGAGCAGCCCGGCTGGGGGCACCAGGGACCTGCAAACTGACTACTCCCCCAAGTGCTTTTATCGACACTATCTGACCCGTACCAGTATGCAGGGCGACGTCTACAACTTCCTGGAAAGACCCAGCGGCTGGCGGTGCTTCATCTACCATTTCAGTGTGTGAGTACATTCTCTCTATTCCTTTCCCTCTGCATGGAGTGGGCACTCAGCGGGCACTGGACCCGCTCCAAGCCTCTTATCTCTAGCCCAGGCTCCTATCCTGTCTCCATTGCACTCAGTAGCACTTGTAGTAACAGCTGGGTTTCCAGGTAGCTGTAATGGGGACTATGGGGGACATTTACTAAGCAGTGATAAGAGCGGAAAAGTGAGCCAGTGGAGAAGTCGCCCATGGCAACCAATCAGCACTGAAGTAACATCTATCATTTGCATACTATAAAATTATACAGAGCTGCTGATTCGTTGCCATGGGCAACTTCTCCACTGGCTCACTTCTCTTTGCATACTATAAAATTATACCGAGCTGCTGATTGGTTGCCATGGGCAACTTCTCCACTGGCTCACTTCTCCGTTCTTATCACTGCTTAGTAAATGTCCCCCTATGTCTGACAGATACAGAATTCAGGCTGTGACAGCTGTATGCCTCCCATAGGGAATCTGCAGTTGTGGTGACCACAAGGCATAGCAGACACAGTTGTTCCTTTCATGTGTGATGTAGCGTATTGGCCTTTCTGCCCTGCCAGGATCCGGTATATGGCACCGCCATCGCTGCCATTGCAAAACCGGAATCATTTGCCGGGACAGTACTGCTGGTCTGAGGGTGACAAGTGAGACTTGGGACACTAGGCGTAAGAGATCTCGCCATCGCTTGGCTAAGCCGCTACATACGGTTGTTATTATCATTACACCTTTATTCCATATGATGTACCACATTAATACATCCTGGCAGAATAAGGGGGAGGTCACTGGGAGGTATAGTAAACAGCGGGTGCCATGTGTACAGAATGGCACTGCGCAGTCATCCAGACAGCAAGCAGAGACAGAGTCAAATACAAATAACATTCACGGTGAGAGAAGTGGTACTGTGCCGTCATTAATACCGGCAGGGTATGTAGAGAGATAGTATAAAATATAGCATTCGCAGTAAGAGAAATGGTACTGTGCCATCATCAACACCTGAACAGTACGCAGAGATAGTATAAAATGTAGCATTCCCAGTAAGAGAAGTGGTACTATGCCATTATTAATATTGACAGAGTAAGTAGAGTTTACTATAAAGCATTCCCAGTAAGAGAAGTGCTGGTGTCATCAGTACCTATAGTATAAGAGAAGTAGCACTGTGCTGTCATCCATACATACAGTATCAGAGAGGTTGCACTGTGCTGTCATCCATAGGAACAGAATAAGCAGTGGTACTGTACCGTCATCCATAGATACAGTGTAAGAGAAGTATTACTGTGCTGTCATCCATAGGAACAGAATAAGCAGTGGTACTGTGCCGTCATCCATAGATACAGTGTAAGAGAAGTATTACTGTGCTGTCATCCATACATACAGAATAAGTAGTGGTACTGTACCGTCATCCATACATACAGTGTAAGGGAAGTATTACTGTGCTGTCTTCCATACATACAGAATAAGCAGTGGTACTGTACCGTCATCCATACATACAGTGTAAGAGAAGTATTACTGTGCTGTCTTCCATACATACAGAATAAGTAGTGGTACTGTGCCGTCATCCATACATACAGTGTAAGGGAAGTATTACTGTGCTGTCATACATACATACATACATACATACAGAATAAGCAGTGGTACTGTACCGTCATCCATACATACAGTGTAAGAGAAGTATTACTGTGCTGTCTTCCATACATACAGAATAAGCAGTGGTACTGTACCGTCATCCATACATACAGTGTAAGGGAAGTATTACTGTGCTGTCATCCATACATACAGAATAAGTAGTGGTACTGTACCGTCATCCATACATACAGTGTAAGGGAAGTATTACTGTGCTGTCTTCCATACATACAGAATGAGCAGTGGTACTGTACCGTCATCCATACATACAGTGTAAGAGAAGTATTACTGTGCTGTCTTCCATACATACAGAATAAGTAGTGGTACTGTGCCGTCATCCATACATACAGTGTAAGGGAAGTATTACTGTGCTGTCATACATACATACATACATACATACAGAATAAGCAGTGGTACTGTACCGTCATCCATACATACAGTGTAAGAGAAGTATTACTGTGCTGTCTTCCATACATACAGAATAAGTAGTGGTACTGTGCCGTCATCCATACATACAGTGTAAGGGAAGTATTACTGTGCTGTCATACATACATACATACAGAATAAGTAGTGGTACTGTACCGTCATCCATACATACAGTGTAAGGGAAGTATTACTGTGCTGTCATCCATACATACAGAATAAGCAGTGGTACTGTACCGTCATCCATAAATACAGTGTAAGAGAAGTATTACTGTGCTGTCTTCCATACATACAGAATAAGCAGTGGTACTGTACCGTCATCCATAAATACAGTGTAAGAGAAGTATTACTGTGCTGTCTTCCATACATACAGAATAAGCAGTGGTACTGTACCGTCATCCATAAATACAGTGTAAGAGAAGTATTACTGTGCTGTCTTCCATACATACAGAATAAATCTTGGTACTGTACCGTCATCCATACATACAGTGTAAGAGAAGTATTACTGTGCTGTCATCCATACATACACAATAAGTATTGGTACTGTACCGTCATCCATACATACAGTGTAAGAGAAGTATTACTGTGCTGTCATCCATACATACAGAATAAGTAGTGGTACTGTGCCGTCATCCATACATACAGTGTAAGGGAAGTATTACTGTGCTGTCATCCATACATATATAATGAGTAGTGGTACTGTGCCGTCATCCATACATACAGTGTAAGGGAAGTATTACTGTGCTGTCATCCATACATACACAATAAGCAGTGGTACTGTACCGTCATCCATACATACAGTGTAAGAGAAGTATTACTGTGCTGTCTTCCATACATACAGAATAAGTAATGGTACTGTGCCGTCATCCATACATACAGTGTAAGGGAAGTATTACTGTGCTATCTTCCATACATACAGAATAAGTATTGGTACTGTACCGTCATCCATACATACAGTGTAAGGGAAGTATTACTGTGCTGTCATCCATACATGCAGAATAAGTAGTGGTACTGTGCCGTCATCCATACATACAGTGTAAGGGAAGTATTACTGTGCTGTCATCCATACATACAGAATAAGTAGTGGTACTGTGCAGTCATCCATACATACAGTGTAAGAGAAGTATTACTGTGCTGTCATCCATAATACAGAATAAGTAATGGTACTGTGCCGTCATCCATACATACAGTGTAGGGGAAGTATTACTGTGCTATCTTCCATAAATACTTAAATACAGAATATGTAGTAGTACTGTGCTGTCATCTATACATACAGTGTAAGAGAAGTAGTACTGTGCTGTCATCCAGCCATACAGAATAAGTAGTGGTACTGTGCCGACATCCATCCATACAGTGTAAACGAAGTAGTACTGTGCTATCGTCCATACATACAGAATAAGTAGTGCTACTGTGCCGCCATCCATGCATACAGTGTAAGAGAAGTATTTCTGTGCTATCTTCCATAAATACAGAATAAGTAGTGATACTGTGCCTTCATCCATGCATACAGTGTAAGAGAACTATTACTGTACTGGCTTGATTACATACAGAATTAGTAGTGGTACTGTGCCATCATCCATTCATACAGTGTAAGAGAAGTATTACTGTGCTGTCATCAATACATATATAATGAGTAGTGGTACTGTGCCGTCATCCATACATACAGTGTAAGAGAAGTATTACTGTGCTATCATCCATACATATATAATGAGTAGTGATACTGTGCCGTCATCCATGCATACAGTGTAAGAGAAGTTTTACTGTGCTGTCATCCATACATATATAATGAGTAGTGGTACTGTGCCGTCATCCATACATACAGTGTAAGAGAAGTATTAATGTGCTGTCATCCATACATACACAATAAGTAGTGGTACTGTGCCGTTATCCATACATACAGTGTAAGAGAAGTATTACTGTGCTGTCATCCGTACATAGATAATGAGTAGTGGTACTGTGCCGTCATCCATGCATACAGTGTAAGAGAAGTATTACTGTGCTGTCATCCGTACATAGATAATGAGTAGTGGTACTGTGCCGTCATCCATACATACAGTGTAAGAGAAGTATTACTGTGCTGTCATCCATACATAGATAATGAGTAGTGGTACTGTGCCGTCATCCATACATACAGTGTAAGAGAAGTATTACTGTGCTGTCATCCGTACATAGATAATGAGTAGTGGTACTGTGCCGTCATCCATGCATACAGTGTAAGAGAAGTATTACTGTGCTGTCATCCGTACATAGATAATGAGTAGTGGTACTGTGCCGTCATCCATACATACAGTGTAAGAGAAGTATTACTGTGCTGTCATCCATACATAGATAATGAGTAGTGGTACTGTGCCGTCATCCATACATACAGTGTAAGATCACGTTTGAGACTTGCACTCAGAGCTCCTGCACTCTGCCAGCGATCAGTAATTGTAGAGGGACGCTGACAATGAAAACACTTCTGCAGAAACACAGGTGCGGCCCTGGGCACTGGGGCAGCTGGTGACTATACTGCTCAGGTAAAGCCCACGCAGCCCACTGGGGCAGCTGGTGACTATACTGCTCAGGTAAAGCCCACGCAGCGCCTTTGTCGTCTAGTAGCCCCTGAGCCATGAGCTGTATACTCTGACTTTGTGAGTGGCAGAAAGCAATAAGCACCTGGAAACAGAAAACCTGAATATACCATCATCAGTGGTCTCTGCTGTCCCCCTCAGACGGCCACATGGGGAGATGTTTCCCTATGACCCTGCTGCCCCGAAGGGTGATTTCCAGGTGGGTTATCAACCCTCCCCAGACCATATTTACAAAGTGACCCCCTGCAGAGGTTTAGTTCGGCCTCATCTCCGTCTGACAGATCTGCAGGCAATTTACAGAGAATGGAGGGCAGGATGTTCCCTGTAATGTGGAATAACGGTCCCATCTCATTATCGTGGATCCACACAGCCCTGCCATGTCCCAGCATGCTCCCCTCTCCACCATCCTCAGGAAATTGTCCTCTGTACGCAGTCCCCTGCCAGCTTGTCCCTCTTTGCAGCCGGCGTGATATATCCAGGATTTTGTGGCGTTTTCTTGCCAGGTTTTGGGATCTGCCTCTCTTTCGAGGACAGAGGGCTCGCGCAGTAATCGCTGTGTGTTGATAAGCTCTGTCAGCTGCACAGATGTTGGTAGTGAGTGGCCAGGATAATCTGCGGGCTTTATCTTCATGTGCAATGCGCGGATGAGGATATTACAGGCTCCTGTGCCCGGTGCTGCGTGGCATCTGCCGCCCTGCTCACAGAATAAACAGCTTATGCCATGCTGCCCGTGGTCACTTGCCAGGCCTCTATTATGTGTCATTATAAGCCTCATAGGGCGACATAGTTCTGCTGTTGGCCCTGTTTGTAAAGGCCGGGTGAGTTGTGCAGCTGCTGGCTGGATAAATACTTTGCAGGCCTCCGAAATTGCGCCGTTTACTCTCAGACCTGATTGCTAGGCTGCGTTTTCGTACAGGTCTAAACTGCGCATGAGTGTGCACCGCAATGCGCAGGCACGTCGCACGGGTACAAAGCGGATTGCCGCTCAGCGATGGGTTTGTATGAAGGATCCATTCGCACGGGCATTCGCAAGGAGATTGACAGGAAGGAGGCGTTTGTGGGTGGCAACTGACCGTTTTCTGGGAGTAGTTGGAAAAACGCAGGCGTGTCCAAGCGTTTCCAGGGCGGGTGTCTGACGTCATTTCCGGTCCCGGACAGGCTGAAGTGATCGCAGCGGCTGCGTAAGTCCTGGGCTGCGCAGAGTCTGCACAAGATCTGTTTATACAGCTCTGCTACACATGCGTTCGCACACTTGCACAGCTAAAATACACTCCCCTATGGGCGGCGACTATCTGATCGCAGGGCTGCAACAATCGCCTGCTAGCGCTCAGGTTGAAATTAGCCCCTCAGTCTTTACGTTAGTGCTGCTTCTCTATTCGAACAACTGAGGATAAAGACTGGTAAAGATCTGCGTACGCTATGTGTACGTCTTCCCTTCACCCACGCTCTCACCAAACTCCTTATAGGTCCCATTTCCCTCCTTTTTTAGATTGCAAGCTCCTATGTACTTGGATCTCTATGCCACTTGTGTACAGTCTACATAATAGCACATTATAAATACCGGAGTCTGGTACTACATCCATTTCTTTCTCATCCTCAGTATGCAAATGTCTCATCCGGCAAGTATGGCTAATCTTGGCACCTGCGTACAAAGACGTGGCGCAATCACAGATCCTTCAATAATCGGCCTTGCGAGTACCTGTACGGTCACCCAGAATGCCTGTGTGTACTGGGACACTGCAGCCATCTGTAATGTGTACGGGATCGCAGATGCAGGCAGCGACTTTCCCTGAAAACTTCCGCGACGCTCCTGCATTTTTGCCGCAACTCCTCGTTACTTCCCCCAAGTGGTCCCTTCTTGTCCACCACTTTGCAAATGAATCCTCACTGTGAGCTACTATGGTAATGGACTTGGACGCTTTCGCAGCGCGACTAAGACACATGTGCAGTCAGCCAGTAACCGCTAACCTGCGAGAACAGACAGCAGCAGGTCGACATATTAATGTCAACGCCTGCTAAATGTTGTCATAATGTCAGCATTTTCCATTAGGGTCAAGGTGTGCATTAAGGTTACGGTTATGATTACCATTACGGTTATGGTTCCCATTTGCATTATCGTTAGGGTTATTGCTAAGGGTGACGGTCAGGGCGGGAGACAGAAATAGAATTAGAATACAACTATAGTATTGATATTTCCACAATGTCAACATTACATCAGTGTCGGCACGATAAATCGCAACATGGCTAAAGATACACCACACCCCTAACGAAGCACCTCAGTGGCTGGCTGGAAGCTTTCTTTTCTCTCATTTAGATAATAATTTTTTACAAAATGGTCAAAGTTTTCTTTATTACAAGGAAAGTACAGCTGGCTTCATCATAGAGCACTCTGAGATAGAGGCCTCACGCTGTGGGGGCATGGGGTTACGTGCTCTGGTAAAAATTAATAAGCAGGCCATACACTAGACCAACTGTCATCCAACCATCCAGATAGTTAGTTAGTTGGTTGGTTGGTTGGTTGGTTGGTTGGTTGGAATTAATAATTAAGGGGAAGGGATTTGCCTAGCTGTGTAAGGGGAATGGATTTGCCTAGCTGTATAAGGGGAAGGGATTTGCCCAGCTGTGTAAGAGGAAGGGATTTGCCCAGCTGTGTAAGGGGAAGGGATTTGCCTAGCTGTGTAAGAGGAAGGGATTTGCCCAGCAGTGTAATAAGGGGAAGGGATTTGCCTAGCTGTGTAAGGGGAAGGGATTTGCCTAGCTGTGTAAGGGGAAGGGATTTGCCCAGCTGTGTAAGGGGAAGGGATTTGCCTAGCTGTGTAAGGGGAAGGGATTTGCCCAGCTGTGTAAGGGGAAGGGATTTGCCTAGCTGTGTAAGGGGAAGGGATTTGCCCAGCTGTGTAAGGGGAAGGGATTTGCCTAGCTGTATAAGGGGAAGGGATTTGCCCAGCTGTGTAAGGGGAAGGGATTTGCCTAGCTGTGTAAGGGGAAGGGATTTGCCCAGCTGTGTAAGGGGAAGGGATTTGCCCAGCTGTATAAGGGGAAGGGATTTGCCCAGCTGTATAAGGGGAAGGGATTTGCCCAGCTGTGTAAGGGGAAGGGATTTGCCTAGCTGTGTAAGGGGAATGGATTTGCCTACCTGTGTAAGGGAAAGGGATTTGCCTAGCTGTGTAAGGGGAAGTGATTTGCCTAGCTGTGTAAGGGGAAGGGATTTGCCTAGCTGTGTAAGGGGAAGGGATTTGCCCAGCTGTATAAGGGGAAGGGATTTGCCCAGCTGTGTAAGGGGAATGGATTTGCCTAGCTGTGTAAGGGGAAGGGATTTGCCCAGCTGTGTAAGGGGAAGGAATTTGCCTAGCAGTTTAAGGGGTAGGGATTTGCCTAGCAGTGTAAGGGGAAGGGATTTGCCTAGCTGTATAAGGGGAAGGGATTTGCCCAGCTGTGTAAGGGGAAGGGATTTGCCCAGCTGTGTAAGGGGACGGGATTTGCCTAGCTGTGTAAGGGAAGGGATTTGCCCAGCTGTGTATTTTATACCCCCTGTAGATGGCACAATATTGATTGGCAAATCTTTGTGCTTCCTGTAAAAAGGGGCTCACTGTCACAAAATGAGGTATATTGCATCACAAAGTCATTGTCACTGGCGGCCGGCAATGATTTTTCTCATTGTGTCAGTTACATGATTTTGTACCCTGTAGCTGTAGGTGTCCTTGCTTGGCTTGTTAATTGGAAGGATGCGGGTGCTACAATAACTTCTGTATAGAGACAATCGTAAGAGATAACTTCTCTAAATGATTTAGTGGAGGGGGTGCTTTGGTTCCCCCATAGGGCTTACCTGGGTCCGGGGGCATAGCCAGAACTTTTTGGACCCTGCAGCAGCACTTTGAAGGGGCCCCTGTCCCGGTGCTTCTAGAGAGACCCCTCTCCACCACTATTATGGGGCATCATTTTAGATTAGTTTATGTCACATTACAGTGGCCAACTGAGATTATACCACATTACAGTGCCCCCTTAAGGGCCCCATAAACTAACGTGACATGTCCAACCGTCATGTCGCAGGTGATCACCCCGGCAGCCTCCCGGGCGGCAGGGTCCCCCAAGATACATCGTATGCTGTCCTTTTGCATACAATATATCTTGGGCGACCCCAGCCGTGCCTGCGCGGTTGGACATGATCGTTAGTGCAGCACATTCAATCTGGAGGATCCGATCCGATGCTCACTGGAACGCGCATCGGATCGGAAACACCTCCAAAATGCCAGATTTCACCCGATATATCGGGCCGAATGCCCGAAATCGGATGAAATTGGGCATTCTTCTATTGTATGGGGCCCTTTACCATTATAATATCCACTGCACACACCCCTCACTGGAATGTCACCCCATACAGGGTGTGCAAAGGCTCATACCAAATTGCTTAGCAGGCAGATCTGGGTATTGGATATGCAATTATATGGCCCGGGTCTGGGGCCTCCTAAGCCCCTGGGCCCCATAGCTATGGCACCCCCTGTACCCACCATAGCTGCACCCATGCGTGGGTCAGTACTCCTCTTTTGGATTCCCAAATGTCTGACAAATATTTCTCCCAGTCTCAGTAATCTGCTGCTGGTTGTCTTGTTTGCAGGAGTCTCTCTTAGAGCAGTGTGTGCAGCACCAGGTAATCAGCCTCAGAGGTGGTGCTGGGCTGATGTTTGCCTGTGGTCACATGTTTTTTGTACTGTGCATGTGTCCCGGTGATTGGCGTCGGGGGATGCAGTGCGATTTTGGATGCAGAAATCTGGTATTTTAGTGGCCATATATAGGTGGTATCGAGGGTGGTTAGCTATATGCGGGCTTGCTGTGGGCATGTCGCAGCCGGCGACCGCATCTAAAGACGCAGTTGCAATGGCCCCTGTTCCGACGGATATCAAGCAACTGTGGGTCTGCTGTAATGGCCTATGGTGCAACAGATGTGCGGCCAGTGGTGCGACTCTTTACGCAAAGCAGCAGATTAGTGCCACAGCCTGCGGAGACGTATGGAGCTATTTATTATGAAACAATACAATTTATTTTCTTCAGTGCAGATCAGGAGGAGGAAAGCTCCATTATTAGAGAGAGATTAGAATATAGGTGGTCATTCCGAGTTGTTCGCTAGATACATTCGTTCGCTGCGCAGCGTTGAGGCAAAAACCCAGCACTTCTGCGCATGCAGATGTGGCGCAATGCGCACACGTGGCGTACTATTACAACAAACGATGTCGTTTTGCACAGGGTCTAGCGATGCTTTTCAGTCGTACTGGCAGCCGCAGAGTGATTGACAGGAAGAGGGCGTTTCTGGGTGTCAACTGACCGTTTTCAGGGAGTGTTCGGAAAAACGCAGGCGTGTCAGGAAAACCACCGGCATGGCTGGGCGAACGCAGGGTGTGTTTGTGACATCAAATCAGGAACTGAATGGTCTGAAGTGATCACAAGCGCTGAGTAGGTTTGAAGCTACTCAGAAACTGCACAAAATTATTTTGTAGCCGCTCTGCGATCCTTTCGTTCGCACTTCTGCTAAGCTAAAATACACTCCCAGTGGGCGGCGGCATAGCGTTTGTACGGCTGCTAAAAACTGCTAGCGAGCGATCAACTCGGAATGACCCCCATAGAGTGATAAACCTCATGTTAGTTTTACCCCGTTCCCCTTGAATACACAGATTCTAATCAGATGTTTTACAGCAGACTAAGGGAGACATTTACTAAGCAGTGATAAGAGCGGAGAAGTGAGCCAGTGGAGAAGTTGCCCATGGCAACCAATCAGCAGCTCTGTATCATTTTATAGTATGCAAATTATAGATGTTACTTCAGTGCTGATTGGTTGCCATGGGCAACTTCTCCACTGGCGCACTTCTCCGCTCTTATCACTGCTTAGTAAATGTCCCCCTAAGGGGTCTATTTACTAATCCTTGGATGGAGATAAAGGGGGACATTTACTAAGTAGTGATAAAAGTGGAGAAGTGAGCCAGTGGAGAAGTTGCCTATGGCAACCAATTAGCATTGACGTAACATTTATAATTTGCATACTATACAGTTGTACGGAGCAGCTGATTGGCGGCCATGGGCAACTTCTCCACTGACTCACTTCTCCACTTTTATCAATGCTTAGTAAATCCATACCTCCGTCACTGGAGATAAAGTACCAGCCAATCAGCTCCTAACTGCCATGTTACAGGCTGTGTTTGAAAAATGAGAGTTAGGAGCTGATTGGCTGGTACTATATCCCCACTGAATTTATCTCCATCCAAGGCTTAGTAAATAGACCCCTTAGGCAGTGGCTTGCTGCTGGTTGTGGTACTACAAGTGCCAGCATGGCAGGGACGTTCCTCAGTATCTTACCTATGTTGTAGAATCACCAAGGTGGAGAGACATCCTGTATTCCAGATGTGAATGAACTATCATATAAGATAACAGGTAATACGACCTCTGAAATGTGATCCTGCTAACAGGGGAACCAATTTTTAGACGCACTCTGTGCTTCCTGTGTACTGCTATATGAAAGTGCATTGTAATGTACAAAGGAAATTTGCCCATACAAAGGAAGTCTCTTACATAATGGATATATTCATATACACCAGCTGTGCTCCGTACTGCTGTCACGTGTCTATCACATCCACATGTCACTTGTCTGACAAAGGTGCATACTACATATCTGTCAGAGTTGCGTGTTGTAGGCCTGTATGTCTTGTCATATGCCTCCGGCTGACACGCAGCGCTGGTCGGATTAGCTGTGTCCTGATCTCTTCATCTTTTATTTACAGGTTACAGTTGTTCCAATCTAACATTACACACAGACAGGGCCGACATCCTGTACTTAACACAGTGTCACCATGCGAATCCGCCTCGCTGTACACTTGTGTACCCGCACCTTCTCTAATCTGTGCCCGTCTAATGTGCCATCTGTACCCCCTCTAAGATACGTACCTGTGCCCCTCCCGTGTACACACCTGTGCCCTAACAGTGTACACACATGTGCAGCAGCTGAGGTCTATGTCTACTGTAATGTGTATACAGTGCCATCCCAACATACCTGCCCTCTAACCTACATACCTGTACCTGAGTCTAGGTGCTTCTGTGGTAATCGTATCCCTCAGTGTGCATAAAGGTGCCCCCTGTTATGTGTGTCTCCTCAGATGTGTGTGTGGTCTACACCTACCTACATACCTACATACCTACCTGTGCTCTTCATCTGTATACTGCACCACATCAGCTACATACCTGTGCTCTTCATCTGTATACTGCACCACATCAGCTACATACCTGTGCTCTTCATCTGTACACTGCACCACATCAGCTACATACCTGTGCTCTTCATCTGTATACTGCACCACATCAGCTACATACCTGTGCTCTTCATCTGTATACTGACCACATCCACTACATACCTGTGCCCTTCATCTGTATACTGCACCACATCCGCTACATACCTGTGCTCTTCATCTGTATACTGCACCACATCAGCTACATACCTGTGCTCTTCATCTGTATACTGCACCACATCAGCTACATACCTGTGCTCTTCATCTGTATACTGCACCACATCAGCTACATACCTGTGCTCTTCATCTGTATACTGCACCACATCAGCTACATACCTGTGCTCTTCATCTGTATACTGCACCACATCAGCTACATACCTGTGCTCTTCATCTGTATACTGCACCACATCAGCTACATACCTGTGCTCTTCATCTGTATACTGCACCACATCAGCTACATACCTGTGCTCTTCATCTGTATACTGCACCACATCAGCTACATACCTGTGCTCTTCATCTGTATACTGCACCACATCAGCTACATACCTGTGCTCTACATCTGTATACTGCACCACATCAGCTACATACCTGTGCTCTTCATCTGTATACTGCACCACATCAGCTACATACCTGTGCTCTACATCTGTATACTGCACCACATCAGCTACATACCTGTGCTCTTCATCTGTATACTGCACCACATCAGCTACATACCTGTGCACTTCATCTGTATACTGCACCACATCAGCTACATACCTGTGCTCTTCATCTGTATACTGCACCACATCAGCTACATACCTGTGCTCTTCATCTGTATACTGCACCACATCCGCTACATACCTGTGCTCTTCATCTGTATACTGCACCACATCAGCTACATACCTGTGCCCTTCATCTGTATACTGCACCACATCCGCTACATACCTGTGCTCTTCATCTGTATACTGCACCACATCCGCTACATACCTGTGCTCTTCATCTGTATACCTTTCCCCTTTATTTCAATCCTGTGCTCTTCATCTGTATACTGCACCACATCAGCTACATACCTGTGCCCTTCATCTGTATACTGCACCACATCCGCTACATACCTGTGCCCTTCATCTGTATACTGCACCACATCCGCTACATACCTGTGCTCTTCATCTGTATACTGCACCACATCAGCTACATACCTGTGCCCTTCATCTGTATACTGCACCACATCCGCTACATACCTGTGCTCTTCATCTGTATACTGCACCACATCCGCTACATACCTGTGCTCTTCATCTGTATACTGCACCACATCCGCTACATACCTGTGCTCTTCATCTGTATACTGCACCACATCAGCTACATACCTGTGCTCTTCATCTGTATACTGCACCACATCAGCTACATACCTGTGCTCTTCATCTGTATATTTTTCCCCTTTATTTCAATCCTGTGCTCTCATCTGCATACTGTGCCACATCAGATACATACCTGTGCCCCTTCCCTGCATACCTGTGCCTCTATATCATAAATGCGCTCCTCATCTGCATAACACACCACTCAGATACCTGTGCCCCTTCCCTGCATACCTATGCCTCTATATCATACATGTGCTCCTCATCTACATACCTGTTCCCCTCAGCTACATACCTGTGCCCCTCACCTGTATACCTGTGCCTCTGTATCATACCTGTGCCACTCACCTGCATACCTGTGCCTCTATCCCATACCTGTGCTCCTCATATGCATACTACACCACTCACCTACATACCTGAGCTCCTTCCCTGCATACCTGTACCTGTATATCATACCTGTGCTCCTCATCTACATACCTGTGCCCCTCACCTGCATACCTGTGCCCCTCACCTGCATACCTATGCCTCTATAGCTTACCTGTGCTCCTCATTTGCATTCCTGTGCCACTCACCTACATACCTGTGCCCCTCATCTGTATACCTGTGCCTCTGTATCATACCTGTGCCATTCACCTGCATACCTGTGTCTCTATATCATACCTCAGCTCCTGATCTGCATACAGTACCTGTGCCTCTATATCAAAATTTTCTATATAACTTGCATAGGAACCTTTCGTCCTGGGCGTCACAAGGTCTAGAACTGGCCCTGGTTTGGCTGACAGTAAAAGAGTACCAAAACGATATTCCTGCTCGGCGAGTAATAGAAGAGACACGAGAAGTGGGAGCAGGGCTGGTTTCCCACTAGCAGAGAAGAGGAAGATTGTGGCCACTGTCTTACTTGTAGGATCGTATATAAAAATCAGCAGAGGGTGGGAGTAAAAGGACTGTAACTGAGAAAAGGACATAAGTATACCGTCTAAATACAAATATCAAACTGTTTGATGCCTTTAGCAACCCAAGAAGATACATATAACTCATGTCTGCCTAGTCTCCTGGAAGCTGCGGGAGACTCACAATTTTTCAGATAGTTCCCCGCACCCCTGGAAAAGAAGGCGGTAATCCTGTATCCTAGTAAAGTGAACAGGATGGGGAGAAATTCACTGTAGTCTTGGCGCCTTAAGGGTGGGGGCGGTGCTTAATGACGTGACTGCATCCTGTGCCCCATTAATTGCCTTACCTGTGCCACTCTAACCCTGCCTCTCTGTGCCGCACCTGACTTCCAAACCTTACTTATTTCATGTCACTTGAAGGATATGTTTGTCTCCACAAGACAAGTGCTATTTATACAGTGCCACCGCGTCTTCATCAGTAATCTGGGAATGATCTGGCTGAGTGCTTATTATATGATGGGAGGTTACCGGTCTTCGCAGGCGGCATGAATGCGTACATCTCAGTATAACCTGCAGTGCTGAGGGGGTTGGGGTAAAAGCTAAATTATGTTCTGTGAGTCAACTTTGTTGTTCATTGTTCATTGCACAATTAATAATTCAGATATTTTTAATTACTTTACTGCTGTCTAAAGAATAAGCATAATACCAAAAAGATAATAGAGGTCGTTTATGCAGTGCAAAATGGTCGACTCGCAGCACAAGGATCGTCTGTGGTCCCAAATTTTGGGCCAAAAAAATATGTACCCACCAACCATGACCAGGTGACCCCATCTGGTGGGTTCCTAACACTAAGGTTCAAGTCCAGGAGACGGGGGGGCCCCCAGGCCAGCAAGAGCCAACCGACTCAATGCACCACACTAATGAGAGGTGTAAGTGTTACAAATGTGTTATATAAGTAAGAAGCTACAGTATATGTTGAGTGATTGAATGAGAAGGAAAGAGAAATCGGGCGCAAATGGGTGTTGTTTTTCTAATGCTGCTGCTATGCATTTGGGATTAGTCTGTCCCAATACATCAAAACCCACAGAATATAGAAATAGCAGCGCTGATAAAATGAATTAAAATAGATGGATTGACTGAAGAAAGCACATTTAATCAATTAGTAAGTATGCATAAACAATTTAAAACATGGTCCCTTTGAAAAAGCTGCAGGATTAGCAGTGAAACGCGTTAGGTGCTTCGTTTGGGTCACTTTCACAAACCTTTGCTGCTCTTCTTGTGCCCGGACCAGAGCTGGACTTTCAAAATCCATATTAGCATCCAGGTGGATTAATTCATGTTGGAGCTCACTTCATTTGTCATCCACTTTAAGGACACCGCATCCTGGTGAGGACCCCATACCCT
Source organism: Pseudophryne corroboree (assembly GCF_028390025.1). Classification (NCBI taxonomy): domain Eukaryota; kingdom Metazoa; phylum Chordata; class Amphibia; order Anura; family Myobatrachidae; genus Pseudophryne; species Pseudophryne corroboree. Next base: position 820,097,242 of record NC_086449.1, on the reverse strand, counting down.
GGACATTATCTGCACACTCAAAGGGACCATACAAGGGTCTGTACCTCCAGTGGTGCCAATGTGGTAATGTTATTATAACGGGACTGTCCATCAGTCTTTTTCTACTCCACCATCCACCTATTTGCAGTCCAGTTTATGATTAACAGGAACGGAGACCAATATTTATGCAGCTTAAAGAATTGTGACCTTTTTATTCCTTTTATGTTTTAAATTGTTTATGCATACTAATTGATGAAATGTGCTTTCTTCATTCAGTCCATCTATTTTAATTCACTTTATCAGCGCTGCTATTTCTATGTTCTGTGAGTACATGTTGAGTGTTAAATAGATGAAAGCTAATAATTAGAATGTTTAAAAAGTGTTACATTGGTAAAAAAAAAAAAAGTGTTAGATTGTTACAATGTGATGCCGCAAAGCAACCAGGCCACACCAACCAAGGGGTCCCACACACCAAACTCGTCCTTAAAATTGACAAAATTGTATACATTTTGGTGGTCATTCCGAGTTGATCGCTCGCTAGCTGTTTTTAGCAGCCGTGCAAACTCTATGCCGCCTCCCACTGGGAGTGTATTTTAGCTGAGCAGAAGTGCGAACGAAAGGATCGCAGAGCGGCTACAAAGTTTTTTTGTGCAGTTTTAGAGTAGCTCCAGACCTACTCAGCGCTTGCGATGACTTCAGACTGTTCAGTTCCTGTTTTGACGTCACAAACACGGCCTGCGTTCTCCCAGCCACGCCTGCGTTTTTCCTGGCACGCCTGCGTTTTTTTCAACACTCCCTGAAAACGGTCAGTTGACACCCAGAAGCGCCCACTTCCTGTCAATCACTCTGCGGTCGGCAGTGCGACTGAAAAGCTTCGCTAGACCCTGTGTGAAACGACATCGTTTGTTGTAATAGTACGTCGCACGTGTGCATTGTGCCGCATACGCATGCGCAGAACGGCCGATTTTTTGCCTCATCGCTGCACAGCGAACGAATGCAGCTAGCGAACAACTCGGAATGACCACCTTTGTTCAGGACTTACCTATCGTAGTGCCTTGTCCAATATGAAGTCTGTATATTCCAGAGATCCATGCTAATTAAAAACATCCCTGGGCAAGTGGGAGGGGTGCCAATGGGAGTACGTCTGAGCTGTCAGCACTGGGCCGGAACACCTACTGTACATTGAGGGGAGGGGGCAGAAAAAGAAGCATGTTTCCCTGCTATCCTGTGCTAAAATCTCTGTATGTGACTTCACCCACAGAAACCTAGATTACCCACTATGCAAGCAGGGGAGTATAATGATATTAAGCTGGAAATGAGGATAAATGGTGCTCTATATAGGAGGAAAACATAAAACTTAATCCATAGAAAATGTGGTAATCATTGGCGTTCCTTTTATGTGTGCAATGTGTGCGGTGCACACGGCCCCTCAGTCCAGGGGGGGGGCCCACACCGCACCCATATTTTAGTATTCACCTCTGCAGAGACCAGCCGTCTCCGTCGCACAAAAAATCCATTCCAAAATGGCCACCGAGCATGCGCACTTTGAATTTTGCCTCCGTAACATGGCGGGCGCCATGTTTCTGGAGACCTGCGCATGCGCAGTAGGCTCCGGCACAGTGTCGGAGCCTACAGCGCCGTGGAGAGAAGGGGGCCCACCGGGAGTCTGCACACGGGCCCCCTCCTCGCTTAAGACACCCCTGGTGGTAGTAATACAGCTGGTTGCTGCCTCCGAACGTACTGAAGCGCACTCTCTAGATTGTAGGGATCCTAGGGAGCGGACGTAGGTGTGCACAGTGACAGTGCTAGACGTACAACCCAGAGGCAATGGTGCAGAACAGTTTTTATTGGAGTTGTCACCATAAAAACCTAATAAATAAGTGGTTTACAAGCTGATTGTACTCATCTCGTTTGGGGTACTCATCACCTAGAGCAGGGGTTCCCCAAACTTTTTTGAGTCACGGCACTGTAGCAGTGGCAAACGCAGGATTTCTAGAGGATGGATTTCCAAATGCAGTCCACAATCTCCTGCTCTGCGGGAGTCTGGGGGAGTGGTAGAAGACCCTAGTAACGACCCTGGACATTAATGTAAACATCAGTCTTTTTATACACTGGATACTGTATGGAAAACAGTATTAGTATTTAACACTATATCTATATTATAGGCTGTAGTAAACATACTTAAATAATATCATTAACATAAGTGGTCAGTAAAAGGTTAAACATCCCTTAATAAATGAATGCACAAACATAATAGAACCTGTAGGAGACAGAACTGCACTTTCTAAGCACACATTCTCCCACCTCATAGTGGGTGGGATGTACTAAAGGGAAAATGTGGTAAAACCCACATTTTCGGGGGTTTTACCGCATTTTCATATGTACTAAGACCTGTCCGCCGGGTTTTTGCAGCCAAGAGTATCGCCATCTTTGCAGCCAAGGGTATCAGAGATGCGCGACTGCATCCATCTCTGAATCGCCCCCAATGTCCTGTATGGACTATTGCATTATGAACACGCTGAAGCCTGCCAAAATACCAGAAACTTGCCAGCTGTTGCTGAGAATGGGCCATTGTTGGGGTGGGGGAACACCCATGGCGGTCCCTTGTAGTATTAGATAGAATGTTTCTGTAATAGATAATTATAGTGAAAACCCTTCCTGCACAGAAAGTATATATAAAGACACAAGGTAACATCAGTAAGTACCTGCCTTCTCCTACATGGAGGCCCCACCTCCTATGGGGAAATATATACGATGCTACGGGATGTAATGGGAGCCGGTAACAGCAAAATGTCCGATGTCTGCAGCTATAGCCGCAAACATCGGACATTTTGGAAAGTCGGCTAATGTATTATCGGCCGCAAACCAGATTTTTGGGATGCTTTCGGCTCTAAAGTAGAGGGAGCGATAAAAAGTCGGATCCAAATGTTTTGCCCATGTTAAGTATACAACTCGGCCAATGTAATGGAGTCAGATATTGCAAGTCGGACACAATTAAGAAAATAGAGGTGTTTTTGGGGCGGAGTTGGTTATGAAAATGTTGGAAATGAATTATAATAAGTACACTTTCAAGCACATTTGCAGGAAATTAACACTCTTCAATACATTTTGCCACAAATAAAATTTGATCTGTAAAAATAGTCCATGTAGTGTACATTTAGAAGCAAAACAATGTGAATTGGACGCACAAGCAGCTTGTGCTGATTTAAATGATATGCGACATGCCTATATTCTGTGTGTAATAGCAACTGTATCTGCATACGGAATGTTATGCTACAGAGTATTCCAGCCATACACTGTAACATAATTAGATACAGTCACAATTACACACTGACTATAGCCATGCCGCATATCATTTAAATCAGCACAAGCTGTTTGTGCATCCTGGAGGACTGGGGATTATTTAGGGTGTGTGCTGCTTTCATCGTGGGACTTTTGAGGACCAATGGGTGACTTTCTCTGACATTGGTTGGTCAACGACACCTCGGATCCGATACACAGAAGCCGGGAAATAGACGCCATTACATTGGCCGAGTTCTGGGAAATAGTCGCACATTTGTAACGTCTGATGTGGTGTGATACTTTCCCGCCATTATCGGCTGCCATTACATCCCGACCTATATCTTTTAACGTAGACATTGTTAAAGGGTCACTGGACTGCAGGGCTGTCCACGTATACTGTTACAAGGCTGATATCACTATGCAGTGTCAAAGTCAGAAAAATATCACGATGCACACTGCCATATTTGCACCTCATATGTGTCCCTGCTGCGCATGCGTGCGCTCTCCCGTGCGTGCGCATACTCGCTGTTGCGGGCACCCGCAGGCGCACGGTATGCGCATTTACGGTAGAGATTGTGTGCGTCTAGCGGGCGACTCTTTCGTTACATATTTTCACCATATAATGTATTTTGTAGATTATGGTCCCTTTGATAGAATCTGAAAGTTTGGTTAATGTAGAATGTTCATGGACAGAGAAATCCCTCTTTGTTTGATACGAAGGGTCAGACAGGAGTAATACAGTGGTGTTTAGTATCCATCGGAAGAGTATTTAATTAGCAATATTCTGGTGTTGGTTTGAAACAGATTAATCGCTTGTGCGAATAGTTATGGACACAAGAAGTTTATGTCCATTTACTATTATTTGCACTTACTTATCCATGCGGCGGGAAACCTAGTTTCCCACCCACCTGAGCAGTTGGAAATCGTCACAGCCCACCTGTATGAATCAACCTATGACCTCTTGTTATAATGCGAGGAGGAATTCCTGTGTCCAATGAACAATGAGATTGTAGGGACCATTGAATTGTATTGTGTGTGGGGCATAAATAGACAAGCCGATCACATCCAGCTCACTCTTCAACGGTTCTCATTGCTGAAAATCGGGAGCTGGATGTCCAGAGGCGCATGCGATCGTTTCCTTTGTGCGTAAGTTTTTCTCCGCAATCATATTGTCTTTCTTGTTATTGTGGGCCATATCTCTCTCTCTCTCTCTCTTCTCCTCTTTCTCTCGTATTCTCTTAAACGTAATAGTATTGTATTGTATTTCCTGTGTAGTTATCTGGTTAGGTAGTCTATGTTATATTGTAGTGTATGACTTGTATTGTATTAATTCTTTTGCAAGTATAACATTCATAATATATATATAAGGCGTTGGACCCTAAGCTCAGGTATCTGTGTATTTCTTATAGTGTTAAGTATTCTCAGAGCGTCGGTGACGCTCAAACAGCTTTTAAGTTAATAAGGTTACACTGTGTTGCATCTACACCCTATCTCTACACTAAGGTTTTACAGCATATTACATTGTTTATGGTTTAGATATAAAGGTTTAACATTGTGAGCGTCAGCGCCGCTGGTGATCTCCTCGTGGTCCCGAGCGTCCGCTACGCTATAGCGAATCATTACGTTAGTCGGCAGCCAATAGCGTGCCTGCCTGTGATCTCTTGGCCGTGAGCGAACGTGACGCTTGAGCGTCTCGACTACGGCTAAGCGATTGTTACGCAACGAGCGTACCCTTACGGTACTCCATACGTAAATAGCGTACAGTGTTCTTAGACCTCATAAAGGGTTTTATATAAGATAAATATTTAGCTTTATCAATTGGCGGCTCGTCCTGTCCTTCACATATCTCTGCTAGGTAATTTCAGCAGACATTATCCATCAGCAAAGGGCGGGAGATCATATTCTTCGCAGTGCTGACGGGATAAGCGTCTGCTTCGCTTAGTAAAGGGTGCTGAAGGAATCCGGAACCGGAGGTAAGAACAACACACTAGTGTCTTTTAAAACTGGTTTATTTCTGTCTTGCGTACACACGCACATATCTGCATTTCTTTTTCATTCGTGTATTTTCATATATCACTCTCCTGTTTGCCATTTTATAATTGATAAAACGTGCTAAGAGAGATTTGTCGCTATTCCATAGTTAAAGTGTAAAAGTAATGCGTTAAGGGATAAAGTGTAAAGCACACACGCAGCTCTACCTAAAGGTAAAAGGAGAGATTGGTGTGTTGCGCGGTAGACGATCGAGGATCATCTACATTGATAAACGTGTTAGTTGTGTTACGGTGGACATTGGTTTTGTGTACACGTGTCTCTAACAAAGGGCTGAGACTCGCGTACGCAAAGGCCGACGCACGCAGCGTAAATTACGCAACGGAGCGTCTGGGTACGCCCACGTAACTCAAGTCACACGATAGTGTTGATTTTTAAATAACGCAACAGGCGATAAATAGCGCAACAGGCGATAAATAGCGCAACAGGCGATAAATAGTGCAACAAGCGATAAGTAGCGCAACAGGCGATAAATAGCGCAAATCTATTTTAAATCCGAAATTTAAATTAACAGATCCTTCTCCAAATTTACAACACATCTGGTCTAAAGAAAAATTTCTGCGCAGAAATAGAAATAGAAACAAAAGTGTGTATGTGGTGAGTGAGTGTTTGTTTTTACAATTTTGGGGATTGAACCACAGAAATCATCGAGTTCTCGTGAAGGTACATACGTGTAAGTGACATACATGGTGCCTAGGGAGGCATCTCTGGTTAAACATATATAAAATTTGAGCATTAGAGTGTAGCAGACCAGGAGGTCATACTGTAACAGACCAGGAGGTCAGACCAGGAGGTCGCATAACAGACCAGGAGGTCCAGGTACAGCAGACAAGGAAGTCCGCTATAGAGACAAGGCACAACACCAAGAAGGGTTGGTGCAACACCCATATAGGCCATAAAGCTCAGGCTGAAGGAATTCGCAGCTGCTGAATATCGATTCCACTGGTCGCTCCGTACATAAGATTAGTTGCTTATGTACTGAACGATTGTACCGCACGTAATTGTGTGCATTAGTAACCTGACCAGTACCATTTGTGTACGAACCCGGTCATAAACGCTATTTGTACATTCTAACGTGATTTGTGTAATTTTTTATTTTATCAAAAAGGGAAGTTCGCTGGTCACTCAGGAATTATCCGACAACCCCACCTTTACTGGAAAGGGTTAATGCTCTTCGGATCACACTCACATGTTCCAGTAAACGAAGGTTAATAGGGGCCCTGGGTCGAGTACGCCAGCACTATATCAGTGTGTGGGCATATTGGTCGGCGTGGGCGAGTGAGTGAGGTGCTCGGTAAACTTCACCGTCAACCTATCTTTGAATATTTTGGTTTTTTTGTAAGGGTTCGCTGAAGACCCTGATATAAAGGTCAGAGGTAGAGCAAGCAACACCTGCAAATTATGGGGGCCAGTTGTTCAGGAAGGGGGCGATCAACCTCGGTTCGGGTTGATTCTGTAAACCGACCAGTCGGGTCGGCAAGGTATGTAATGTGTGAAAAATACGGAAGACACACAGAAATTTTATGTGATGAATGGGAGAAAATGACTGTACATGACGGGGAGAAATTCCCAAGAGTAGGTAGCTTCAGCCCAGAAGTGTTAATGAATTTAAGGAGAAGGATATGTCTCATTAAATCAGCAAAGAGACGAATCCAACATTATGATTATTTGCAGTTATGGCAACAGGAGGGTGAAATACAGAGAGGATTGGCTCAGGCGGCGGGATCTGGCCCTATCAGAAAACTGATAGCCACGGCCCCGCCGCCACCATACATATCAGGAGAGAAATTGGTTGCGGAGAATGACGCATCAGGGGGTAACAAACAGGCACTTAGCAACTGTATAAATGTTAAGGATAATGTTAATAAGTTAACCAATGCAAGTATTAACCCGTGCAAGTTGTACCCTGTTTTGAACTTTCCCCAGGAGTGTGATCAAGAGGACGAATCGGCAACAATATCGGCGCTCTCTCTAGCAGCCACCATATCAGAAACGACAGTAGGCACGGCCCAACCCATAAGATTAGTAACAAAGCCCCCTAGCGGAGGGACAGGTGAGGTCGTATCAACGGGTAAGTATGGCACCATACACTATGCTGAGACTATTTCACCACAGGCTGTAGAACCTACACAGAATGATGTTGTTAGAATTAATCCTGTTAAGGTAATAGTAGTGCCAAATGGGAAAACGGACACTTCAGGAGTCACTCCTGTTAGGAACATTGCCATGTACAGCCCGTTTTCCCGAATGGAATTAAGGAACATAGTGTCTGAATTCCCTGACCCCAGAAAAGACTTAGTTGCTAGCCAAAAATACATCAGAGACCTAGGAAACACTTTAGAGCCCAATAACAAAGATTGGCAGGTATTGCTGAGGGCTTGTTTACCCTCCAATGTCGACGCAGCTCAATTTTTAGCTGACTGTGGACTGGATCAGGATGTACCTCTTACAGATGTGTACAACAAAGACAATGTAAAAAGAATACATTTACAGTTAAAGGAGTATTTCCCAGCTGTAGCCAAATGGAATAGAATTTTTTCCATTAAACAAAAAGAGTCAGAAACAGCTGCTGAGTATTTTCACCGGGCATTATTAGAAATGGCAAAGTACACTGGCATAGAGGACATTAGGACCAATGCAAACCATCAAGAAGTAGCAGTATCTGTGCTAATGGATGGTTTAAAAGAGGCATTAAAGACCAGGGTACAGACCACACAACCATGTTGGCGAGGTCTGTCGGTGGCTACTTTGAGAGAGGCTGCTATTGATCACGACCGGAATATCACCAGACACAGGGAGTCGCAAGGTGATAAGTTAATGTCAGTAAGTATACAGGCCCTGACCACAAAACAGCCTGTGTTTATATCACCAAACCCTGTGGGTAAGTCAAATGTGGTAACATGTTATTTTTGTCATAAACAGGGACACATAGCACGAGACTGTAGAGCGAAAAATTCGCAAAGATCTTACCAACCCCCTAGACAACGACACGACACACGACATTGGGAGCAAGGTCCGCAGAGACGGAGTTATGAGCCACATGCAGGGGAAACAAAAAGATACCCCCCGAACAGAGACTGGCAAACTCCTGGCAGTTCCCATTTAACCCCTTCACAAGTAGTTGCTGCCAGCGGGATTCAGGGAGGTCACCATACCCAATAGGGGTGTGGCCATACCTGTAATCTGCAGCCAGTAAAATTGATTGCAAGTCTTGGGAGTGAACCTGAAATTGCAATCAATGTAGCTGGTAAATCATTAAACTTTCTTGTAGACACAGGGGCGGCCAAATCAGTGATAAATTCGACAGTGGGCATGAGAACCACTGGTAAGACAATTCCAGCCATAGGGGTAACGGGAGTAGTCCAGCACTACCCTGTTAGCAAACCAGCCGAGATTACAGTAGGGCCGTTACATACCAAGCATTCCTTTTTGCTGGCTGCATCGGCACCGACTAATCTCCTGGGAAGAGACTTATTGTGCAAAATGGGGTGCGTCATTTATTGTACTCCTGAAGGTGTATTCTTGGACATACCTGAGAATCACGCTCAGGAAGTGCGAGACATGTTAGACTCCCCATCAAAATTAATGTCACATACCATTATGACAAATAGGACTCCATCCCAAGTAGAGGAAATGACATCCCAGATACCAGAGTCACTTTGGACTAAAGATGGACAGGACACTGGATTAATGGCAAACGTAGCTCCGGTAGTTGTACAAGTAAAAGATGGTAGGATAGCTCCAAAAATCCCACAGTACCCTCTGAAGCCAGAGGTGGAGTTAGGAGTGTATCCCGTAATAGAGCGCTTGCTACAACAGGGCATTCTGGTAAGAACGTCCAGCACTGCCAATAGTCCCATCTTCCCTGTGAAAAAGAGTGGGGGGAGGGGTTACCGGCTAGTGCAGGATCTAAGGGGGATTAACAAAATAGTTGAGAGTCAGTTCCCTGTAGTGCCAAATCCAGCTGTCATCCTTATGCAAATCCCTCCCACTGCGAAATTTTTCACTGTTATTGACCTCTGCTCCGCTTTCTTTTCGGTACCCCTACATCCTGACAGCCAATATTTGTTTGCATTCACATACAGAGGAGTCCAATACACATGGACTCGATTACCACAAGGTTTCATAGACAGTCCAAGTATATTTTCCCAGGCTTTGCATGATTGTTTACAGTCTTTCCAACCAGAGAGTGGATCAGTATTAATACAGTACGTGGATGATCTACTACTGTGTTCTGATTCATTGGAAGCATCCCTGAAGGATACGAAACAGCTCCTGTTTCATCTTTCAGACACAGGACACAAGGTTTCCAAAGACAAGTTGCAATTATGCCAAACTAAGGTAAAATATTTGGGACACTGTCTAACACAAGGACTGAGACACCTGACCGCTGATAGAATTCAAGCAATTAGAGACATGACTCTGCCAAAAACCCAGCAACAGATCAGAACATTTTTAGGAATGTGTGGGTATTGCCGTAACTGGATCCCAGGGTTTTCCATTCTAGCGTTACCTTTGCAGGAGATGGTCTCCTCAAACAAACCTGATCGGATTTCGCATACAGACGAGTCCGAGATGGCATTTGAGAGACTTAAACAGTGCCTAACGCAGGCACCCGCATTAGGTATGCCAGACTATGGGAAACCCTTTGAGCTGTACGGAACAGAAAGTGCTGGTTGCGCGGCAGGCGTCTTAACCCAAAAGCACGGTGATGCCAGCAGGCCAGTAGCATACTACAGCGCTCAGCTAGACACGGTAGCGCGATCCCTCCCCACATGCTTGCGAAGCGTTGCTGCGATAGCATTGCTAGTAACAAAAAGCGAAGATGTAGTGCTAGGTCACAACCTCACAATTCATACACCACATGCAGTGTCAGCCTTGCTAAATTCTGCCCAAACCAGGCACGTCTCATCAGCGCGGTTTACAAGATGGGAATTGGCACTAATGGCCCCTTAAGCATCACCATAAGGAGATGCAGTGCATTAAACCCTGCAACATATCTCCCAGGTGTGCCTGGACAGGCACAAAGGGTGGAGGATGAGAGTGGTGGGGAAGGAGAATTTAACACAAAGGAGGACACACATGATTGTATGGAATATTTGACCCAAAATTTTACCGCAAGGCCTGACATCAGTGACAACCCACTGGAAGATGTAGATCTAACTTTCTACACGGACGGTAGTTGTCACAGACAGTCAGACTCGGGAGACTTGTGTACTGGATACGCAGTCGTAGATGACCAAGGCACCATAGAAGCGGAACCGCTAGGCCCACCTCACTCAGCCCAGGTTGCTGAACTGGTCGCCCTAACCAGAGCATGTGAATTGGCTAAGGGCAAATCAGCCAATATCTACACCGACTCTAGATACGCATTCGGGGTAGTCCATGATTTCGGAGCCCTATGGCGCCTCAGAAATTTCATGACGGCAGCTGGTACACCGGTAGCGCATGCAGCTCACATCAAAAGGCTTCTAACAGCGATACAGGAACCCGACAGAGTGGCTGTTATCAAGTGTAAAGCACACACATATAGCCAGGACCCAGTATCACTTGGTAACAGCCGAGCAGACGAAGCAGCTAAGTTAGCAGCTGGTATCCCCATACAGACAGACACCACACAACTGATGGTATTTAATACCATCAACACACAGAAGTTGTGTGAAATGCAAAATTTGTGTTCCACACAGGAAAAGGCAGTCTGGAAGGCAAAGGGATATGGCCAGGAGTCCTCAGGACTCTGGACGGATGGACAAGGTAAACCGGTGGCCCCCAGAGCATATCTTCCATGTTTAGCTGAGGCAGCACACGGGCTGACTCATCTGGGCAAGGAGGGAATGTGCAAGTTGGTAAGAGCATATTGGTGCGCCCCAGGATTTTCATCTCATGCAGGTAAGAGAGCAATGTCATGCCTTACCTGTTTGAGAAAGAACATCGGAAAGGCAATACCAACAGAACCATCTCATATCCCACCTGCAGGCGGCCCTTTCCAGGTAATACAGATTGACTTCATTCAATTACCCCCTTGTCGAAATTTGAAATATGTACTTGTTTGTATAGATGTGTTCTCAAATTGGGTCGAAGCATTTCCTGCGGCCACAAATACCGCTATGTTTACTGCTAAGAAAATTGTGCAGGAATTTGTATGTAGATATGGTATCCCTAGAATAATTGAAAGTGATAGGGGTACCCATTTTACAGGTGATGTCTTTCAAGGAATGTGTAAGTTGATGGGAATTGATAGCAAGCTGCACACTCCATACCGTCCACAGGCGAGTGCGAAGGTGGAAAGAGTGAACAGCACTATTAAAAATAAACTGAGCAAAGTTATGGCAGAGACAGGATTGACATGGCCAGAAGCTTTACCCATTGTACTGTACAGCATCAGAACCACTCCCAGGTCCCCTCTTAATCTGTCTCCCTTTGAAATCTTGTTTGGTCGACAACCGCATGTTATGACTAACCCTCAGGATGATTTGAAGTGTAACAATGAAGTGACTGTAAAGTACTTGATTAACATGAGTAAACAGCTAAGGAATCAAAATGATAATTTGAAGTTAGTGATTCCTGATTTACCAGATAGTAATTGTCATGACATTGAACCTGGGGATTATGTAATGATACGGAATTTTCTACGCTCAGGTTGCCTTATTGACAGATGGGAAGGACCATACCAAGTCTTATTGACTAGCACTACAGCATTGAAGGTTGCCGAGAGAGAGACTTGGGTTCATTCGTCCCACTGTAAGAAGGTTGCTGATCCAGAGAGGTCCCGTGATAAGGAACAGACGGTAGAGGAAGTTGTATCACTGGAGTGTCTGTTCCAGGAGGACTGAGGCGGCACCTGAGCATCGAGAATCACAAGATCAAAAGCAGTTGTCGACCCCCCGTTTCCCTTTTATTGTTTTTCTCCACTTCCCATCCCCTCTCCCTCAAATTATTTTTTCCCCCTTCTCATTCTTCTTCGTTTCCTCCTAAGATGGACTTGCCTCAAGAGACTGTGATCCGGATTTTCCTGTTGACCATGATGTTGACCAGAGCAGTCTGTTCCGGCGAGAGTACCATGGAGTTCGAGAGAGGTTCTGGAATGGGTTCTGATGACAGAGATGGAGGCGTAGTTTTCCGAGAACAACATAATCAACAAGCAAAGGCGAGTATCAGAAAACGATCCGATAGCATTGACCATAGAAGGAATTGTGAAGGATTGTTAGCTGAGGAAAACTGTATCTGTAGGCTCTGTGACAATGTAGTGGAGGATGGGTGCATCAAGAAATGCCAATCCAGTTTTAATATCCACATGGACCGGCATCCCTTGAGTGACTATCACTCCTTAGTGGGTAGTGTGTTAAATCAAACAGATTGTTGGGTATGCTCTCAAGTACCTCAAGGTCATAGCAAATCAGGACTAGTACCATTTCCTTTAACGATAGGGGAGGTACTTGAGCTAAGTGGTGGGAGGCCGGTGGACAGGAGGTTTAATATCTCCAGTCCTCCTAGTTTGAAGCTCCACCAATATCATGTGGATAGATCCCTCATATGTTTTAACATTTCCAATCCCCGAAAGCCGGGAAATTGGGAAGTGTCATGGAGTAACCAAACCATGACCTTTTCATATAGAGCAGATAGAATGCCGACAGATACAGAGCTTATACGCCACATAGCCAGTAGAGGAAAATCTTTCCGATATAGGTATACCCTAGGAAATAGGATTACGAGAGTTGGAGAGGTATCACCAGGATACTGTGCACATATCGTACAAGCTGATACGTGTACTAGACAGATGGGAGAATTAGGGTTAGGAGATTTCACATGGAAGATGTGTAATATGGTTATGTCCTACTCCGTCCCATATGTTCTCCCCGATGATGCATATTTCATATGCGGGAGGAAGGCGTATAAGTGGCTTGCCCCAAACTCTGAAGGATTGTGTTATATTGGAAAAGTACTGCCTGAAGTAATGACTGTATCACATGCCAAAATGAAAGATATACACCGTGTTGCCCAAGCTCCTTATACTCACACCCACTACGAGCACGTAGTTAAACGGCACCTGATAGAAAGAACAGAGCATCCGGCCTCTGACATGATCCATGAATCCACCGGGATTCAGGTTCTAATCGCGTTAGATTTCACTTGCACCGCCAGAGGAGTGTTGAATTATAAATACATATCTGCGCTCGCAAATTTGTTAGACAATATCACAGAAATGTATGATGACACTTTTAGGTATACTGGAAGAGAGCTTCAAGCTTATAAAACAGAACTGGTTCAGCATAGAATGGTTCTCAATTATCTCACGGCAGTAACAGGTGGATATTGTGTCACACTGGCAACGCAGTACGGCGTGAAATGTTGCACATATATTACAAATAGTACCGAGGACCCGGTCGAGGTCATAGACCAAAAGATGGACGATATTCTCCAATTGAAGTGGGAATTTCGCAGGAGACACAATCTCACCCTTGCTGCTGTGAGTAATGAGCTGACTGGTTGGGTGTCATGGTTGAACCCGCGAAATTGGTTCTCTGGTTTAGGAGAATGGGCTCAAGGAGTCATAATGGATGTTGGGAAGTTTCTCCTATGTATCTTAGGTGTTGTCATAACGATTGGCTTGATATTTAGATGCGGTCAGGCTTTAACGAAGTGTAAACGAAGTACCAGGGTGATGAGTTTAAGGAGTGAGGAAATTGTAATTCCAATGGATTTGATTTATGACCCAAATGTAGAAACAATGATGTGATGAAAATGTGATTTCTACGGTCCGTTTCTTTCACCTGTTTTTCCGTTTTTCTCCAAGGTAAAAAGACCCACTTGGACGAGGAATTTGATGATCCTGTATACAGACAACTGATGGATTAAAGAAGAAGTTTTGACAACCTTATACACAGATATTTGATGAACTTTGCCATAGACCCCCAGTTTCCCTAGAAATTTTAAAATTACGCTAGCCCAACACTTTTGTAAGTCTATGGACATTGACAAAGCTTTTGCCCACACGCCTTTTGGCAAAAGCACAAAGAAGACTGCATTCAACACACACCGAACAAGACTTCAACCGACAAATGTTCATTTACCTGACATAGAATACCACTGCATTTACCGTAATTATGTCTTTTCTTCATCTCTACAACCTTCATGTAATTACACACATAGTATAGGGAATACAGGCACAGATATCAGCAATCACATATTCCCCCATTCATGTATCATCAACTAAAATGTGCTCCCCATTTTGTTACAACCACAGCCGAAAAGAGCTCGGTAAAGTTTGACAGCCCATCCACAGACCCGTACCACGGGATAAGAAGGAATTCAAATGTATACTTCGCAATGCCTCGAAGCTTGATTTAAAACACGTACGGCACGATGATACATGACCCCCAAGCACGGATTCATACACACATGCTTCTGCTATCTCACTAGGTCATACCCTTTTCCTACCTTCTCCTCTCCTCCCCTACCCAACCATGTAAATGTATTAACCCCTGACATATATTTTTCTCTTTTTGAAATGTTTTAGGAAGTGGCAGTTATTGTTGACTGCCAAAGGGTGGACTGTCAAAGTCAGAAAAATATCACGATGCACACTGCCATATTTGCACCTCATATGTGTCCCTGCTGCGCATGCGTGCGCTCTCCCGTGCGTGCGCATACTCGCTGTTGCGGGCACCCGCAGGCGCACGGTATGCGCATTTACGGTAGAGATTGTGTGCGTCTAGCGGGCGACTCTTTCGTTACATATTTTCACCATATAATGTATTTTGTAGATTATGGTCCCTTTGATAGAATCTGAAAGTTTGGTTAATGTAGAATGTTCATGGACAGAGAAATCCCTCTTTGTTTGATACGAAGGGTCAGACAGGAGTAATACAGTGGTGTTTAGTATCCATCGGAAGAGTATTTAATTAGCAATATTCCGGTGTTGGTTTGAAACAGATTAATCGCTCGTGCGAATAGTTATGGACACAAGAAGTTTATGTCCATTTACTATTATTTGCACTTACTTATCCATGCGGCGGGAAACCTAGTTTCCCACCCACCTGAGCAGTTGGAAATCGTCACAGCCCACCTGTATGAATCAACCTATGACCTCTTGTTATAATGCGAGGAGGAATTCCTGTGTTTAATGAACAATGAGATTGTAGGGACCATTGAATTGTATTGTGTGTGGGGCATAAATAGACAAGCCGATCACATCCAGCTCACTCTTCAACGGTTCTCATTGCTGAAAATCGGGAGCTGGATGTCCAGAGGCGCATGCGATCGTTTCCTTTGTGCGTAAGTTTTTCTCCGCAATCATATTGTCTCTTCTCCTCTTTCTCTCGTATTCTCTTAAACGTAATAGTATTGTATTGTATTTCCTGTGTAGTTATCTGGTTAGGTAGTCTATGTTATATTGTAGTGTATGACTTGTATTGTATTAATTCTTTTGCAAGTATAACATTCATAATATATATATAAGGCGTTGGACCCTAAGCTCAGGTATCTGTGTATTTCTTATAGTGTTAAGTATTCTCAGAGCGTCGGTGACGCTCAAACAGCTTTTAAGTTAATAAGGTTACACTGTGTTGCATCTACACCCTATCTCTACACTAAGGTTTTACAGCATATTACATTGTTTATGGTTTAGATATAAAGGTTTAACATTGTGAGCGTCAGCGCCGCTGGTGATCTCCTCGTGGTCCCGAGCGTCCGCTACGCTATAGCGAATCATTACGTTAGTCGGCAGCCAATAGCGTGCCTGCCTGTGATCTCTTGGCCGTGAGCGAACGTGACGCTTGAGCGTCTCGACTACGGCTAAGCGATTGTTACGCAACGAGCGTACCCTTACGGTACTCCATACGTAAATAGCGTACAGTGTTCTTAGACCTCATAAAGGGTTTTATATAAGATAAATATTTAGCTTTATCAGCAGACATACAGTATATTTGTGCGCTTGTATTAAGCACTTCTGTGTATAACCTTCTGCTCCCTTCACCTGCTCTCCTGCTGCTTCCTACACAGGTTCCTCCTTGTTCTCATCTGCCTGATATTCAGCGTCCTGTCCACGATAGAACAATACTCTGAATTTGCCACAGGAACTCTATTCTGGATGGTGAGTTGTGGGGAGCGTGTATGAACCTGGGGCGTGCGTGACGAACAAGGGGCATTGGCGCTCGCCTTATCTCATGATTGTCCGCACTTCGGAATCTGTGGCGCCCTATATATGGATGATGATGATGATGATTTAGGATTGGACGCAATCGCCCGCTGCCTACAGGATTGGGGCAACGCTTTGATGCTACCCTCAACCATCGCCCTTTAGTGGTGTAGGGGGCAGGTAGCTGAGTACGGTTTAATACAGAGGAAGACTGTAAATGATATTAATTTGAATAAACGTTGGGTACAATTAGATGAGACAGTAGATTGCAGTAGGGGATAGACACACAAACAGGTGGGTAAGTTAATAATGTAGGACTCATTCTTTCAAAGGGGTCTATTCACGAAGCAGTGAAAACAGTGGAGAAACAGCCCAGTGGAGAGGTTGCCTATGGCAACCAGTCAGCATCTCCGTTACATTTTATAGAATGTCCTTGATAAAGGCTTCCTTCGCAGCTGATTGGTTGCCATGGGCAACTTCTCCACTGGACCATTTCTCCACTCTTTTCACTGTTTCGTGAATAGATCCCTTAGTTATAATAATTTACGGTCTGTAAGAATCCAAGATCCACTTTACTGTACTTCTGTCTGCACCTATTTGTCAGCCACTCGCATCTCAGGGCGTACACCCACTTTCCGCTCATCGTACCTTCCCCTCGAGGAACCTGAGCTCAGTTTTGCAGAATTGTGGATACACCTGAAAATGCACCTGGTGGGAAGGGTGAAGATGTCACTTGGAAGCTACTTCCACAGTGGGCCAACCCCGTCATGTAAACATTCACACGTTTCTCCTGACATACCACCTTATTTAGCTCCATTTATGACAGCGAGTGAAGTATTTTCTAGCTAGGATATATGGGCAAAATGTTCCTATAAGTCTGTTTTCAAAATATAAGCCCTATTCTACGCCCTAGCCGAGTGTGTATATAGCACTTACCTGTCCTGCCGCTACTGCAAGGCCGCCTATTCCTGCTGACATTATCAGATATGAACAGAAAAGCATAATGATACATGTGGTCTGCTCGGGTGAGACCCTATAACGCTAGCTCTGGGATGCGGTGGAGGGCACTTACCGTAGACAGACTACTCACATCAGCTGGCCCTAAGAAGACAACAGTGGCTTCAGATGACATAAAACACTTACAGGTAGGACAGGGTTATATATCTGCACACTAGACCTGTAGAGGCCCATTTATCAATGAGTGATAAAACTTGTTGCGTATGATAATTGGTGCTCCAGCCAATCAGCTCCCAACTGTCATTTTTCAAATGCATGACAAGAGCTGAACACATGACAGTTGGAGGCTGATTGGCCTCTTCATAAGGTTTGATCAATTTCCACCTCAATCCCTAATAGAAAAAAAAAACATCACAAAACTGGAGACAGACATTTTTACGGAGAGCGACGGGGGGGCATGAAAGGGATGGAGCACAGCAATGGTCTGATACAAGTAGGGGGAGATTATTCCTCCGTGCGCTGCTCCACCTGCCCGCAGAGGATAAGACTGCAGAAGTCAGGCCGGGAAAGGCTGAGGCCACACCTGAGGATTTCAGAAGATGCTACAGAGGCAGATCTGTCAGTCCTTCTCTCCCGGGTGGAATGATGACTTCCACGCGGGGTGATGGGGTGGATCGCCTGACCTGCGTTTTCCAAAACAAATTTACAGATCCATGTGGAGATTTATCAAACCTTGCAGAGGGATAAAGCGGAGAGAGATAAAGAACCAACCAATCAGCTCCTAGCTGTCATTTTTCAAACACAGCCTGTAACATGGCAGTTAGGAGCTGATTGTCTGCACTTTGGCCCTCATTCCGAGTTGTTCGCTCGCTAGCTGCTTTTAGCAGCATTGCACACGCTAGGCCGCCGCCCTCTGGGAGTGTATCTTAGCTTAGCAGAATAGTGAACGAAAGATTAGCAGAATTGCAAAAATAAATTTCTAAGCAGTTTCTGAGTAGCTCGAGACTTACTCTGCCACTGCGATCAGTTCAGTCAGTTTCGTTCCTGGTTTGACGTCACAAACACACCCAGCGTTCGCCAAGACACTCCCCTGTTTCTCCAGACACTCCCGCGTTTTTCCCAGAAACGCCAGCGTTTTTCCGCACACTCCCATAAAACGGTCAGTTTCCGCCCAGAAACACCCATTTCCTGTCAATCACACTACGATCAGCAGAACGATGAAAAAACTTTGTTACGCCGTGAGTAAAATACCAAACTTTTGTGCTAATTTACTTGGCGCAGGCGCGCTGCGAACATTGCGCATGCGCAGTTTGCGACTAATCGCTCCGCAGCGAAAAAAACTAACGAGCGAACAACTCGGAATGACCCCCTTTATCTCTCTGCACTTTGGGGGTCATTCTGAGTTGATGGCTTGCTGTTGTTTTTCGCAGCGCAGCGATCAGGTTTCTACTGCGTACCGCAATGCGCAGGCGCGTCGTACGGGTACAAAGCGGATCGTAGCTGGGCGATGGATTTAACGAAGAATCAATTCGCACAGCCGATCGCAAGGAGATTGACAGGAAGAGGGCGTTTGTGGGTGGCAACTGACCGTTTTCTGGGTGTGTTTGGAAAAACGCAGGCGTGTCCAGGTGTTTGCAGGGCGGGTGTCTGATGCCAATTCCTGGCCCGGACAGGCTGAAGTGATCGCAGCGGCTGAGTAAGTCCAGAGCTACTCAGAAACTGGGGGGGAAAAAATTGTCCCGCTTGGCTGCACATGCGATCGCACACTTGCAAAGCGAAAATACAATTCCCTGTGGGCGGCGACTATGCGTTTGCACGGCTGCTAAAAGTAGCTAGCGAGCGATCAACTCGGAATGACCTCCTTTATCACTAACCAAGTCTTAGTACATCTGCCCCTTAATGTGAGAAGGGATCAATCAACACAACGAGTAGTTAACAAAGTTCTGGAACGACGGCCACGGAAGAGCGGGATGGAATTGTAAGAGGGGGGTTTATTATACCCCTGTTGAATATAATAACCACTGGGTTTCATCTCTTTCCTTTAGCGGTATTATAAGGCGGAATTGTGTGTAACCTGACATTACTCCTCTGTTGCAGGAAATCGTACTGGTGGTGTTTTTCGGTGCCGAATATCTCGTGCGGTTGTGGTCGGCCGGCTGCCGCAGCAAATACGTGGGCTTCAAGGGGCGGATCCGCTTTGCTCGGAAACCCATCTCCATCATTGGTGAGGGGGCCCTGTGGCTAATCTTCCGCTGTTGTCCCATGCTCTGTCTCGTGTTCCAGTCAGCAGGTGTATGATATGGAGACAGCCCTGTGGGGTGACACCGTCACAAGCCGGACAGCGAGATGCGTTCAGTCTGTCACACACATCTATAGGGAACGCTGACAGGTCCTGTTATAGATTCTATCTGTTCCGTCGCAGGATAATAGACAATAGGCAGCCTGGAGACGTAGGTATGGCGTCTCTACAGACTGGTGACAGACAGATTAGCGCCCCCCCCCCCCCACCATGTGGTGATGATGGAGGGACAGCTGCACACACACACACGGAAATACACATTTTATATAGATATGCAAGTAGATTCATGAAGCAGTGAAAAGTGTGAAGTTGCTCATGGCAACCAATCAGCATTGAAGTAACATTAATAATTTGCATACTATACAATTGTACGGAGCAGTTGATTGGTTGCCATGAGCAACTTCTCCACAGGCTCATTTCTCCACTCCTTTCACTGAGACCCCTAAGCCTCAGAGGGAGATAAAGTACCAGACAATCAGCTCCTAACTGTCAGTTTTCAAACCCAGCCTGTGGCATGGCAGTTAGGAGCTGATCGACTGGTAGTTTATCTCCGTCCACTTTATCTCTCTCCAAGGCTTAGTAAATATAGACCCCAAAGTACCAGACAATCAACTCCTAACTGTCATATTACAGGCTGGGTTTTAAAAATGACAGTTAGGAGCTGATTGGTTGGTAGTTTATCTCCATCCACTTTATCTCTCTCCAAGGCTTAGTAAATAAACCCCAATTAACCAGACAATCAGCTCCTAACTGCCGTGTTACAGTCCGGGTTTTAAAAATGACAACTAGGAGCTGATTGTCTGGTTAATTGGGGATTATTTACTAAACCTTGGAGAGAGATAAAGTGGATGGAGATAAAATATCAACCACTCAGCTCCTTTCTGTCATTTTAAAAACCCAGCCTGTAACATGACAGTTAAAAATGACAGCTAGGAGCTGATTGGTTGGTAGCTTATCTCCATCCACTTTATCTCTCTTCAAGGCTTAGTACATAGACCCCATTGTCTGTTACACAGTGTGAAAGCAGCGTTCCATTCTATAACTGCACCGCGAAATGTGAAAGTGCGCCAAGGCACGTAATCCCAGCAATATTTTAGGATGAAAACTTTAAAACATTCAAAACATTTTATTTTTGTGTGTTTTAGTTTTATTGGTAAATGTTGGTTTTCGGTTCGTTTCTGAGGTAAATTCTTTCTGAGTTTTTTTGGTTTGTATATTTTCCCATTCTGCGCCACGAAGTCCGGACTGGCATGATACATATATTCCTTCTGTTGCAGACATTTGGTCACGGCGTCATATCTCTGCCTTCTCTTCCCCTCAGATCTCATTGTGGTCATAGCGTCCATTATCGTGCTCAGCGTTGGCTCCAACGGACAGGTCTTCGCCACATCCGCAATTAGGTTGGTGAGTTTATTGGGGTCCAGGATTCCTGAGGTCTGTTATTGACAGGAGAGTTCTGTCCACATACACGCACTTTACTGGCGTACATTTCCCAGTCATGTGACCGCTTCTTCCTGTAATAGCAAATGTGCTGCAGGGCCTTACAGCCATATCGCCACAAGTCATACAGAACACAACCAGGAGTGCATACGTTCCAGCTGTGTGTACCTGGGAATGTGAAGGTGATATTGGGGGGTAATTCAGACCTGATAGCAGCAGCAAATTTGTTAGCAGTTGGGCAAAACCATGGGGGTCATTCAGACCCGATCGCTGCTGTGCATTTTCGCACAGTAGTGATCAGATTTGAAGTGCGCATGTGCCGGCGCCGCAGTGCGCCGGCGCATGGCTGACAGCCGACGGCTGTCGTAGGCTAGCGATCGCCTCTGCCTGATTGACAGGCAGAGGCGGTTGCTGGGCGGGAGGGGGCGTCAAGCCGCTGATTAGGGGCGCAGTCCGGTCAATGCAGGCGTGGCCGGACCATCCGGGGGTGGGCCGCGGCGGCTGCGTGATGTCACACGCAGCCGCTGTGACCCGGGCAGCGACGAGTAGCTTCCGGCCAGAGCACAGGAACTGCGCTGGCCGGGAGCTACTCCTGAGGTACAAAAGCATTGCCGCTGTGCGATGCTTTTGTACAATTGTGGGCGTCCCCCCGCATGTCTGTGTGCCTGATTGTAACCCTGCGGGGGGGTCAGATATAACATGTGCAGAGAGAGTTAGATTTGGGTGGGTTATTTTGTTTCTGTGCAGGGTAAATACTGGCTGCTTTATTTTTACACTGCAATTTAGATTTCAGATTGAACACACCCCACCCAAATCTAAGTCTCTCTGCACATGTTACATCTGCCCCACCTGCACTGCACATGGTTTTGCCCATTAGCTAACAAATTTGCTGCTGCAATCAGGTCTGAATAAGGCCCACTGACGGAACACAAGAGCTTACAATCTGTGTTTATGAGCTACAATCTCACATATCATAAGGAGGTACATGAAAGACCATGACAGGGTAATGAACCGGTATTACATGCTGTTACTGTACGTCATTACACGTTTCACTCTCTGTCTGCTCCTCACGTCCCGCAGGGGGATCCGATTCCTGCAGATTCTCCGCATGTTGCACGTAGACCGGCAGGGAGGCACCTGGAGACTTCTGGGGTCTGTAGTGTTCATCCATCGCCAGGTGAGGGCGCCACATATCTTCTGTACAGTACAAACCATTGGCTTGTTCACATTGCTCATTGGCATTAGTCCCTATGCATTTGTCACTCTGCCCCCTCCTCAATGTATTATTCACTGTGCCCCTACCCAGTGTACTAGTCCCTGTGCCCCTCCCCTGTGTACTAGTCCCTGTGCCCCTCCCCAGTGTACTAGTCCCTGTGCCCCTCCCCTGTGTACTAGTCCCTGTGCCCCTCCCCTGTGTACTAGTCCCTGTGCCCCTACCCAGTGTACTAGTCCCTGTGCCCCTCCCCAGTGTACTAGTCCCTGTGCCCCTCCCCTGTGTACTAGTCCCTGTGCCCCTCCCCAGTGTACTAGTCCCTGTGCCCCTCCCCTGTGTAATAGTCCCTGTGCCCCTCCCCTGTGTAATAGTCCCTGTGCCCCTCCCCTGTGTACTAGTCCCTGTGCCACTCCCCAGTGTACTAGTCCCTGTGCCCCTCCCCTGTGTACTAGTCCCTGTGCCCCTACCCAGTGTACTAGTCCCTGTGCCCCTCCCCTGTGTACTAGTCCCTGTGCCCCTACCCAGTGTACTAGTCCCTGTGCCCCTCCCCTGTGTACTAGTCCCTGTGCCCCTCCCCTGTGTACTAGTCCCTGTGCCCCTCCCCTGTGTACTAGTCCCTGTGCCCCTACCCAGTGTACTAGTCCCTGTGCCCCTCCCCTGTGTAATAGTCCCTGTGCCCCTCCCCTGTGTAATAGTCCCTGTGTTCCTCCCCTGTGTACTAGTCCCTGTGCCCCTCCCCAGTGTAATAGTCCCTGTGCCCCTCCCCTGTGTACTAATCCCTGTGCCCCCTCTCCTGTGTACTAGTCCCTGTGCCCCCTCTCCTGTGTAGTAATCCCTGTGCCCCCTCCCCAGTGTAGTAATCCCTGTGCCCCCTCTCCTGTGTACTAGTCCCTGTGCCCCCTCTCCTGTGTAGTAATCCCTGTGCCCCCTCTCCTGTGTACTAGTCCCTGTGCCCCCTCCCTAGTGTACTAATCCCTGTGCCCCCTCTCCTGTGTACTAATCCCTGTGCCCCCTCTCCTGTGTACTAGTCCCTGTGCCCCCTCTCCTGTGTACTAGTCCCTGTGCCCCCTCTCCTGTGTACGAATCCCTGTGCCCCCTCCCTAGTGTACTAATCCCTGTGCCCCCTCTCCTGTGTACTAATCCCTGTGCCCCCTCTCCTTTGTACTAGTCCCTGTGCCCCCTCTCCTGTGTACTAGTCCCTGTGCCCCTTCTCCTGTGTACTAGTCCCTGTGCCCCCTCCCTAGTGTACTAATCCCTGTGCCCCCTCTCCTGTGTACTAGTCCCTGTGCTCCCTCTCCTGTGTACTAGTCCCTGTGCCCCCTCTCCTGTGTAGTAATCCCTGTGCCCCCTCTCCTGTGTACTAGTCCCTGTGCCCCCTTTCCTGTGTACTAGTCCCTGTGCCCCCTCCCCAGTGTAGTAATCCCTGTGCCCCCTCTCCTGTGTACTAATCCCTGTGCCCCCTCTCCTGTGTACTAATCCCTGTGCCCCCTCTCCTGTGTACTAGTCCCTGTGCCCCCTCTCCTGTGTACTAGTTCCTGTGACCCCTTTCCTGTGTACTAGTCCCTGTGCCCCTCCCCTGTGTACTAATCCCTGTGCCCCCTCCCTAGTGTACTAATCCCTGTGCCCCCTCTCCTGTGTACTAATCCCTGTGCCCCCTCTCCTGTGTACTAATCCCTGTGCCCCCTCTCCTGTGTACTTGTCCCTGTGCCCCCTCTCCTGTGTACTTGTCCCTGTGCTCCCTCTCCTGTGTACTTGTCCCTGTGCCCCCTCTCCTGTGTACTTGTTCCTGTGCCCCCCCCCCCCTCCTGTGTACTGATCCCTGTGCCCCCTCTTCGGTGTACTGATCCCTGTGCCCCCTCTCCTGTGTACTGATCCCTGTGCCCCCTCTCCTGTGTACTGATCCCTGTGCCCCCTCTCCTGTGTACTGATCCCTGTGCCCCCTCTCCTGTGTACTAGTCCCTGTGCCCCCTTTCCTGTGTACTGATCCCTGTGCCCCCTCTCCTGTGTACTAATCCCTGTGCCCCCTCTCCTGTGTACTGATCCCTATGCCCCCTCTCCTGTGTACTGATCCCTATGCCCCCTCTCCTGTGTACTGATCCCTGTGCCCCCTCTCCTGTGTACTGATCCCTGTGCCCCCTCTCCTGTGTACTAGTTCCAGTGACCCTTTTCCTGTGTACTAGTCCCTGTGCCCCCTCCCCTGTGTACTAGTCCCTGTGCCCCCTCTCCTGTGTACTGATCCCTGTGCCCCCTCTCCTGTGTACTAGTTCCAGTGACCCTTTTCCTGTGTACTAGTCCCTGTGCCCCCTCCCCTGTGTACTAGTCCCTGTGTCCCCTCTCCTGTGTACTGATCCCTGAGCCCCCTCTCCTGTGTACTAATCCCTGTGCCCCCTCTCCTGTGTACTAGTCCCTGTGCCCCCTCCCCAGTGTACTAATCCCTGTGCCCCCTCTCCTGTGTACTAGTCCCTGTGCCCACTCTCCTGTGTACTGATCCCTGTGCCCCCTCTCCTGTGTACTAGTCCCTGTGCCCCCTCTCCTGTGTACTAGTCCCTGTGCCCCCTCTCCTGTGTACTAATCCCTGTGCCCCCTTTCCTGTGTACTTGTCCATGTGCCCCCTCTCCTGTGTACTAATCCCTGTGCCCCCTTTCCTGTGTACTTGTCCCTGTGCCCCCTCTCCTGTGTACTAATCCCTGTGCCCCCTTTCCTGTGTACTGATCCCTGAGCCCCCTCTCCTGTGTACTAATCCCTGTGCCCCCTCTCCTGTGTACTAATCCCTGTGCCCCCTCTCCTGTGTACTAGTCCCTGTGCCCCCTCTCCTGTGTACTAGTCCCTGTGCCCACTCTCCTGTGTACTGATCCCTGTGCCCCCTCTTTTGTGTACTGATCCCTGTGCCCCCTCTTTTGTGTACTAGTCCCTGTGCCCCCTCTCCTGTGTACTAGTCCCTGTGCCCCCTCTCCTGTGTACTAGTCCCTGTGCCCACTCTCCTGTGTACTAGTCCCTGTGCCCCCTCTCCTGTGTACTAGTCCCTGTGCCCACTCTCCTGTGTACTAGTCCCTGTGCCCCCTCTCCTGTGTACTAGTCCCTGTGCCCCCTCTCCTGTGTACTAGTCCCTGTGCCCACTCTCCTGTGTACTGATCCCTGTGCCCCCTCTTTTGTGTACTGATCCCTGTGCCCCCTCTTTTGTGTACTAATCCCTGTGCCCCCTCTCCTGTGTACTAGTCCCTGTGCCCCCTCTCCTGTGTACTAGTCCCTGTGCCCACTCTCCTGTGTACTAGTCCCTGCGCCCCCTCTCCTGTGTACTAGTCCCTGTGCCCACTCTCCTGTGTACTAGTCCCTGTGCCCCCTCTCCTGTGTACTAATCCCTGTGCCCCCTCTCCTGTGTACTAATCCCTGTTCCCCCTCTCCTGTGTACTAATCCCTGTTCCCCCTCTCCTGTGTACTAATCCCTGTGCCCCCTTTCCTGTGTACTTGTTCCTGTGCCCCCTCTCCTGTGTACTAATCCCTGTGCCCCCTTTCCTGTGTACTTGTCCCTGTGCCCCCTCTCCTGTGTACTAATCCCTGTGCCCCCTTTCCTGTGTACTTGTCCCTGTGCCCCCTCTCCTGTGTACTAATCCCTGTGCCCCCTTTCCTGTGTACTTGTCCCTGTGCCCCCTTTCCTGAGTACTAATCCCTGTGCCTCCTTTCCTGTGTACTTGTCCCTGTGCCCCCTCTCCTGTGTACTGATCCCTGAGCCCCCTCTCCTGTGTACTAATCCCTGTGCCCCCTCTCCTGTGTACTAATCCCTGTGCCCCCTCTCCTGTGTACTAGTCCCTGTGCCCCCTCCCCAGTGTACTAATCCCTGTGCCCCCTCTCCTGTGTACTAGTCCCTGTGCCCACTCTCCTGTGTACTGATCCCTGTGCCCCCTCTTTTGTGTACTAGTCCCTGTGCCCCCTCTCCTGTGTACTAGTCCCTGTGCCCCCTCTCCTGTGTACTAGTCCCTGTGCCCACTCTCCTGTGTACTAGTCCCTGTGCCCCCTCTCCTGTGTACTAGTCCCTGTGCCCACTCTCCTGTGTACTAGTCCCTGTGCCCCCTCTCCTGTGTACTAATCCCTGTGCCCCCTCTCCTGTGTAATAATCCCTGTTCCCCCTCTCCTGTGTACTAATCCCTGTGCCCCCTTTCCTGTGTACTTGTCCCTGTGCCCCCTCTCCTGTGTACTAATCCCTGTGCCCCCTTTCCTGTGTACTTGTCCCTGTGCCCCCTCTCCTGTGTACGAATCCGTGCCTCCTTTCCTGTGTACTTGTCCCTGTGCCCCCTCTCCTGTGTACTAATCCCTGTGCCCCCTTTCCTGTGTACTTGTCCCTGTGCCCCCTCTCCTGTGTACTAATCCCTGTGCCTCCTTTCCTGTGTACTTGTCCCTGTGCCCCCTCTCCTGTGTACTAATCCCTGTGCCCCCTTTCCTGTGTACTTGTCCCTGTGCCCCCTTTCCTGAGTACTTGTCCCTGTGCCCCCTCTCCTGTGTACTAATCCCTGTGCCCCCTTTCCTGTGTACTGATCCCTGTGCCCCCTCTCCTGTGTACTAATCCCTGTGCCCCCTTTCCTGTGTACTTGTCCCTGTGCCCCCTCTCCTGTGTACTAATCCCTGTGCCCCCTTTCCTGTGTACTTGTCCCTGTGCCCCCTTTCCTGAGTACTAATCCCTGTGCCTCCTTTCCTGTGTACTTGTCCCTGTGCCCCCTTTCCTGTGTACTAATCCCTGTGCCTCCTTTCCTGTGTACTTGTCCCTGTACCCTTTCCCCAGTGTGCTAGTCCTCTGTGCTCTCTCCTTGAGGTCACTGCATGCCCCCTCCTCACTGTATCACTGTGTCCCAAGTGTCTTGTGTACTGTGCCCCCTCTTGGTGTTATTGCTGTTGCACAGTTGATGCATTGTCTGTGGCTGGGACCCCTATGACGGCCGGTGTCTCCACAGGAGCTGATCACCACTCTGTACATCGGCTTCCTGGGCCTCATCTTCTCCTCATACTTTGTGTATCTGGCTGAGAAAGATGCAGTGGATGAGGCGGGAAGGACTGGGTTTTCCAGCTACGCTGATGCCCTCTGGTGGGGAGTGGTGAGTATGGCACTGATAATATTGGGCTACAGGCTGCATAGTTTATCCTGTAGCCTTTTACATGAATGCATGAAGTTATCACACTTTTGGGCAGCTATAATTTAGTGATTAGATGGAACAGCCCATGTACTGGCAGGAGCATGGTCAGTGCACACCTGAGCGACCGCCCAGGAACAGCCCATGTACTGGCAGGAGCATGCTCAGTGCACACCTGAGAGACCGCCCAGGGACAGCCCATGTACTGGCAGGAGCATGCTCAGTGTGCACCTGAGAGACCGCCCAGGAACAGCCCATGTACTGGCAGGAGCATGGTCAGTGCACACCTGAGGGACATCCCAGGAACAGCCCATGTACTGGCAGGAGCATGCTCAGTGCACACCTGAGGGACCTCCCAGGAACAGCCCATGTACTGGCAGGAGCATGCTCAGTGTGCACCTGAGAGAGAGAGAG
Organism: Pseudophryne corroboree; assembly: GCF_028390025.1. Taxonomy (NCBI): domain Eukaryota; kingdom Metazoa; phylum Chordata; class Amphibia; order Anura; family Myobatrachidae; genus Pseudophryne; species Pseudophryne corroboree. The sequence goes on along the minus strand of NC_086449.1, from coordinate 820,069,352 downwards.
ACCTCCCAGGAACAGCCCATGTACAGGCAGGAGCATGCTCAGTGTACACCTGAGAGACCGCCCAGGAACAGCCCATGCACTGGTAGGAGCATGCTCAGTGTGCACCTGAGAGAGAGAGATCTCCCAGGAACAGCCCATGTACAGGCAGGAGCATGCTCAGTGTGCACCTGAGAGACCGCCCAGGAACAGCCCATGTACTGGCAGGAGCATGCTCAGTGTGCACCTGAGAGAGAGAGACCTCCCAGGAACAGCCCATGTACAGGCAGGAGCATACTCAGTGCACACCTGAGAGACCGCCCAGGAACAGCCCATGTACTGGCAGGAGCATGCTCAGTGTGCACCTGAGAGAGAGAGACCTCCCAGGAACAGCCCATGTACTGGCAGGAGCATGCTCAGTGTACACCTGAGGGACCTCCCAGGAACAGCCCATGTACTGGCAGGAGCATGCTCAGTGTACACCTGAGGGACCTCCCAGGAACAGCCCATGTACTGGCAGGAGCATGCTCAGTGTACACCTGAGGGACCTCCCAGGAACAGCCCATGTACTGGCAGGAGCATGCTCAGTGTGCACCTGAGAGAGAGAGACCTCCCAGGAACAGCCCATGTACAGGCAGGAGCATGCTCAGTGTACACCTGAGGGACCTCCCAGGAACAGCCCATGTACTGGCAGGAGCATGCTCAGTGTACACCTGAGGGACCTCCCAGGAACAGCCCATGTACTGGCAGGAGCATGCTCAGTGTACACCTGAGGGACCTCCCAGGAACAGCCCATGTACTGGCAGGAGCATGCTCAGTGTACACCTGAGGGACCTCCCAGGAACAGCCCATGTACTGGCAGGAGCATGCTCAGTGTACACCTGAGGGACCTCCCAGGAACAGCCCATGTACTGGTAGGAGCATGCTCAGTGTACACCCGAGGGACATCCTGTGACATTATCAGGTGGCAGTTCTGTCAAACATGCACATGTCAGCCAGTAGGGGGCGCCATGGAAATTTTGCAGGGACAATGCATCTAGTAGAAGTTACAGGATGCATGTTCGAATCATACCCTTTTCAGACAGAAAAGTCCGAAAGGCCCGGCAATTACCCGGCATTTCAGTGCCGGGTCGTTTTACCGGGACCTGCCTGAAGCCCCCTTTCACACAGACATGCAAATTACCGGGTCGAGAATTTCGACCCGATAATTTGCAGATCAACACGGGTATTTTGTCTGTGTGAAAGGGTCATCCCGTGTCATAATTCCCGTGTCTCCGACCCTGGTAAATTCCAGGGTCGAAGTCCCGGGAATTACAACACGGGTTGACCCTTTCACACAGAAAAAGGACCTGTGTGTTACATGAAATTACCGGGTGGAACTGCTTCACCCGGTAATTTCATGTTCTGTCTGAAAGGGGTATGAATAGGTTATATGGAATCAGAAAATCCATGTAGACATGTATTCAAATGTGTTTAGATGTAAAATGTATACACTGGTGTATACGTACATATGTTGATATGTTATAGAGGAAGATGAGCTCTATGTCTTATGGTCACTTCCATAAGTTCCATGTCATATTTATTTACTAGGGAAATCAGAAGCTGCACACTACACACTGCCATATTTTTATAAATGTCTTCTACATAGCCACAGACTTTTAGATTGCCCCATTAGCAGCAATGTATTATGCCACAGACCTTTTATCTTGGTCCTTGAGATAGGTACACACCGAGCGATATATCGGCCGTCCAATCGAGCAGCTGATATATATCGCAAGCCCTGCGGTGGGTGTGTACCACGTAGTTCACAGACATATCGTGTCGTCCCTGCAGCACAGCCGACGGCCGATATATCTACAGATGTAGCTGCGCATCTTGCTGTGTGTGACCGCTCGTACAGTTGCTGCGGGGACCGCCGGTGACTAACATCTCACGGTGACAGTCAAAATGCCGACACGGTCAAAATACTGACATTCGTTATGCCGACGTGTTCAAAATGCTGACATAGTCAGAATACCGGCATTTGAAATGCCGACAAGTCAAAATACCGACATTAGTTTTTCTGTGTTTTTTGTGTCAATGTCGACATAGTTCAAGATGGACACCGTCTAAGTGTTCCGAGTTCCCTCGCTGCTCTTGGTACACTATTATATTCCCCCTCCAGGTCCACTGGGATGGTAAAGTATGAACAAGTCTGTTTTTGGGCAAAAATGCCTTAAAACGGCATGTCGGCATTTTGACCTGTCGGCATTTCAAATGTCGGTATTCTGACTATGTCAGCATTTTGAACATGTCAGCATAATGAATGTCGGTATTTTGACCATGTCGATATTTTGACTGTCGGTCAATGGGTGTAGGGATTATGACCGTCGGTAGTGTGTCAGTAAATCAGCTGCTACCCGGCTAGGTGTACAGCTTTGCATACTGGGGAATGACCGCAGCTGGTTCCGTGCAGGTAGTGCAGGGGTAATTGCAGCCGGCTTGCGTGCAACCCTGCATTGTCCCCTAAGTGAGGATGCAGTAATACAATTAGGAAGATATATGCATATTTGGCATCTATATGCCATTTCCCATAGCAACCTTGATAGAACTGTTATGTTTGGTGCCTAGCTGTGTGACTTGGCTCAGTTTCCTGTCGCGCAGGTCACAGTGACGACCATCGGATACGGGGATAAAGTCCCTCAAACGTGGATTGGGAAAACCATCGCGTCCTGCTTCTCCGTCTTCGCCATCTCGTTCTTTGCGCTTCCAGCTGTGAGTATCAGCAGCCCTGTAACGTCTGACCATACATTATCCCTCCTAGACTGGTAGGCCTCAGCCCTGGTACTATTCGGCCCTCTCTTCAGCCTCTGTGGAGACGGCCATTGTGAGGGCCTATCAGTTCTCTAGGAACTAGTGATCTCTCTGAGGCGAGGAAAGTTTTCGTTTATCAAGGGTACAGTAGTACTCAGTATCGCCTGCAGGTGTCAGTGATGATACATGTTTAGAGAAGTGACTGTGAGAAGCTCCCCCTGTCTCTTGTCCTTGGTGCTGACAATCCCTCTATTCTCTTAGGGAATACTAGGGTCCGGTTTTGCTCTAAAGGTTCAGCAGAAGCAGCGGCAGAAACATTTCAACAGGCAGATCCCGGCCGCAGCGTCACTAATCCAGGTAGTAGATCTGCAGTGTGATTGGAGATGACTGTACCTACCTGTGTGTGATAGATCACCAGTGTCTGACTGCCGCCCATACAGACCCTCTGGAGGTGTTATGCTGCTGAGAAGTCCTACAGCTCCACTGCCACCTGGAAAATCTACCTGACCCCTCCAGAGCAGGGCAGTAAGACGGCCCCTACGCCAGCCAGCCCTGGAGCACGTAGACAGGTCCGGTGATTCCTGCCAGCCCGCCCTGGTGTCATCTAATGTCCAGTCTGCATGAGCCCCTGCCCTGTCTGCATGAGCCCCTGCCCTGGTGTCATCTAATGCCCTGTCTGTATGAGCTCCCTATCCTGTCTGCATGAGCCCCCGTCCTGTCTGCATGAGCCCCCGTCCTGTCTGCATGAGCCCCCGTCCTGTCTGCATGAGCCCCCGTCCTGTCTGCATGAGCCCCCTATCCTGTCTCCATGAGCCCCCTATCCTGTCTGCATGAGCCCCCATCCTGTGTGCATGAGCCCCTGCCCTGTCTGCATGAGCCCCCTATTCTGTCTGCATGAGCCCCCTATCCTGTCTGCATGAGCCCCTGCCCTGTCTGCATGAGCCCCCGTCCTGTCTGCATGAGCCCCTGCCCTGTCTGCATGAGCCCCTGCCCTGTCTGTATGAGCCCCCTATCCTGTCTGCATGAGCCCCTGCCCTGTCTGCATGAGCCCCTGCCCTGTCTGCATGAGCCCCCGCCTGTCTGCATGAGCCCCTGCCCTTGTGTCATCTAATGCCCTGTCTGTATGAGCCCCCTATCCTGTCTGCATGAGCCCCCGTCCTGTCTGCATGAGCCCCCTATCCTGTCTGCATGAGCCCCTGCCCTGTCTGTATGAGCCCCATATCCTGTCTGCATGAGCCCCCGCCTGTCTGCATGAGCCCCTGCCCTTGTATCATCTAATGCCCTGTCTGTATGAGCCCCCTATCCTGTCTGCATGAGCCCCCGTCCTGTCTGCATGAGCCCCCTATCCTGTCTGCATGAGCCCCCGTCCTGTCTGCATGAGCCCCTGCCCTATCTGTATGAGCCCCCTATCCTGTCTGCATGAGCCCCTGCCCTGTCTGCATGAGCCCCTGCCCTGTCTGCATGAGCCCCCGCCTGTCTGCATGAGCCCCTGCCCTTGTGTCATATAATGCCCTGTCTGTATGAGCCCCCTATCCTGTCTGCATGAGCCCCCGTCCTGTCTGCATGAGCCCCCTATCCTGTCTGCATGAGCCCCTGCCCTGTCTGTATGAGCCCCATATCCTGTCTGCATGAGCCCCTGCCCTGTCTGTATGAGCCCCATATCCTGTCTGCATGAGCCCCCGCCTGTCTGCATGAGCCCCTGCCCTTGTATCATCTAATGCCCTGTCTGTATGAGCCCCCTATCCTGTCTGCATGAGCCCCCGTCCTGTCTGCATGAGCCCCCTATCCTGTCTGCATGAGCCCCCGTCCTGTCTGCATGAGCCCCTGCCCTATCTGTATGAGCCCCCTATCCTGTCTGCATGAGCCCCTGCCCTGTCTGTATGAGCCCCCTATCCTGTCTGCATGAGCCCCTGCCCTGTCTGTATGAGCCCCCTATCCTGTTTGCATGAGCCCCTATCCTGTCTGCATGAGCCCCTGCCCTGTCTGTATGAGCCCCCTATCCTGTCTGCATGAGCCCCTATCCTGTCTGCATGAGCCCCTATCCTGTCTGCATGAGCCCCTATCCTGTCTGCATGAGCCCCCGTCCTGTCTGCATGAGCCCCCGTCCTGTCTGCATGAGCCCCTGCCCTGTCTGCATGAGCCCCTGCCCTGTCTGTATGAGCCCCCTATCCTGTCTGCATGAGCCCCTATCCTGTCTGCATGAGCCCCCGTCCTGTCTGCATGGGCTCCCGCCCTGGTGTCATCTAATGTCCTGTTTGCATGGGCCCTCGCCCCCAATCTCCTAAGTATTGTGTCTGTATTCGCTGCTCTTAAGAGGAATCCTCACCCAGGAGACTGTAACTGGGGTGTAGAATGTGGTGGACAACTTTCTAGAAACATTACACATGGTAGTATCATTGGGGAACATTACACCTGGGAGTATTATTGGGGAACATTACACATGGTAGTATCATTGTGGAACATTACATCTGGGAGTATCATTGGGGAACATTACATCTGGGAGTATCATTGGGGAACATTACACCTGGGAGTATTATTGGGGAACATTACACCTGGGAGCATTATTGGGGAACATTACACATGGTAGTATCATTGGGGAACATTACACCTGGGAGTATTAATAGGGAACATTACACATGGTAGTAACATTAGGGAACATTACACCTGGTACTATCATTGGGGAACATTACACCTGGGAGTATTATTGGGGAACATTACACATGGTAGTATCATTGGGGAACATTACACCTGGGAGTATTATTGGGGAACATTACACCTGGGAGTATTATTGGGGAACATTACACATGGTAGTATCATTGGGGAACATTACACCTAGGAGTATTATTGGGGAATATTACACATGGTAGTATCATTGTGGAACATTACATCTGGGAGTATCATTGGGGAACATTACACCTGGGAGTATTATTAGGGAACATTACACCTGGGAGCATTATTGGGGAACATTACACATGGTAGTATCATTGGGGAACATTACACCTGGGAGTATTAATAGGGAACATTACACATGGTAGTAACATTAGTGAACATTACACTTGGTACTATCACTGGGGAACATTACACCTGGGAGTATTATTGGGGAACCTTACACATGGTAGTATCATTGGGGAACATTACACCTGGGAGTATCATTGGGGAACATTACACCTGGGAGCATTATTGGGGAACATTACACATGGTAGTATCATTGTGGAACATTACATCTGGGAGTATCATTGGGAAACATTACACCTGGTAGTATCATTGGGGAACAGTACACCTGGGAGTATTAATAGGGAATGTTACACATGGTAGTAACATTAGGGAACATTACACCTGGTACTATCATTGGGGAACATTACACCTGGGAGTATTATTGGGGAACATTACACCTGGGCGTATTATTGGGGAACAATACACATGGTAGTATCATTGGGGAACATTACACCTGGGAGTATTATAGGGGAACATTACACATGGTAGTATCATTGGGGAACATTACACCTGGGAGTATTATTGGGGAACATTACACATGGTAGTATCATTGGGGAACATTACACCTGGGAGTATTAATAGGGAACATTACACATGGTAGTAACATTAGGGAACATTACACCTGGTACTATCATTGGGGAACATTACACCTGGGAGTATTATTGGGGAACATTACACCTGGGAGCATTATTGGGGAACATTACACATGGTAGTATCATTGGGGAACATTACACCTGGGAGTATTAATAGGGAACATTACACGTGGTAGTAACATTAGGGAACATTACACATGGTAGTATCATTGGGGAACATTACTAATGGTGTGGTAGGAACAATACGCATGTTAGAATTATTTGGTAACAGTAGTTGCAGTAGTATCATTGGTGACCATTATCTGGGGTAGTGTCCTTTGGGAACAGTACATGTGGTAGTATCATTGGTGACCATTATCTGGGGTAGTATCCTTTGGGAACAGTACATGTGGTAGTATCGTTGGTGACCATTATCAGGGGTAGTATCCTCTGGGAACAGTACATGTGGTAGTATCATTGGTGACCATTATCTGGGGTAGTGTCCTTTGGGAACAGTACATGTGGTAGTATCATTGGTGACCATTATCTGGGGTAGTGTCCTTTGGGAACAGTACATGTGGTAGTATCATTGGTGACCATTATCTGGGGTAGTATCCTCTGGGAACAGTACATGTGGTAGTATCATTGGTGACCATTATCAGGGGTAGTGTCCTCTGGGAACAGTACATGTGGTAGTATCATTGGTGACCATTATCAGGGGTAGTGTCCTCTGGGAACAGTACATGTGGTAGTATCATTGGTGACCATTATCAGGGGTAGTGTCCTTTGGGAACAGTACATGTGGTAGTATAATTGGTGACCATTATCAGGGGTAGTGTCCTCTGGGAACAGTACATGTGGTAGTATCATTGGTGACCATTATCTGGGGTAGTGTCCTTTGGGAACAGTACATGTGGTAGTATCATTGGTGACCATTATCTGGGGTAGTGTCCTTTGGGAACAGTACATGTGGTAGTATCATTGGTGACCATTATCTGGGGTAGTATCCTCTGGGAACAGTACATGTGGTAGTATCATTGGTGACCATTATCTGGGGTAGTGTCCTTTGGGAACAGTACATGTGGTAGTATCATTGGTGACCATTATCTGGGGTAGTATCCTCTGGGAACAGTACATGTGGTAGTATCATTGGTGACCATTATCTGGGGTAGTATCCTTTGGGAACAGTACATGCGGTAGTATCACTGGTGACCATTATCAGGGGTAGTATCCTCTGGGAACAGTACATGTGGTAGTATCACTGGTGACCATTATCTGGGGTAGTGTCCTTTGGGAACAGTACATGTGGTAGTATCATTGGTGACCATTATCTGGGGTAGTGTCCTGTGGGAACAGTACATGTGGTAGTATCATTGGTGACCATTATCTGGGGTAGTATCCTCTGGGAACAGTACATGTGGTAGTATCATTGGTGACCATTATCTGGGGTAGTATCCTTTGGGAACAGTACATGCGGTAGTATCACTGGTGACCATTATCAGGGGTAGTATCCTCTGGGAACAGTACATGTGGTAGTATCACTGGTGACCATTATCTGGGGTAGTATCCTCTGGGAACAGTACATGTGGTAGTATCATTGGTGACCATTATCTGGGGTAGTGTCCTTTGGGAACAGTACATGTGGTAGTATCATTGGTGACCATTATCTGGGGTAGTGTCCTTTGGGAACAGTACATGTGGTAGTATCACTGGTGACCATTATCTGGGGTAGTATCCTCTGGGAACAGTACATGTGGTAGTATCATTGGTGACCATTATCTGAGGTAGTGTCCTTTGGGAACAGTACATGTGGTAGTATCACTGGTGACCATTATCTGGGGTAGTGTCCTTTGGGAACAGTACATGTGGTAGTATCATTGGTGACCATTATTTGGGGTAGTGTCCTTTGGGAACAGTACATGTGGTAGTATCATTGGTGACCATTATCTGGGGTAGTGTCCTCTGGGAACAGTACATGTGGTAGTATTACTGGTGACCATTATCTGGGGTAGTATCCTCTGGGAACAGTACATGTGGTTGTATCATTGGTGACCATTATCTGGGGTAGTGTCCTTTGGGAACAGTACATGCGGTAGTATCATTGGTGACCATTATTTGGGGTAGTGTCCTTTGGGAACAGTACATGCGGTAGTATCATTGGTGACCATTATCTGGGGTAGTGTCCTCTGGGAACAGTACATGCGGTAGTATCATTGGTGACCATTATCTGGGGTAGTGTCCTTTGGGAACAGTACATGTGGTAGTATCATTGGTGACCATTATCTGGGGTAGTGTCCTTTGGGAACAGTACATGTGGTAGTATCATTGGTGACCATTATCTGGGGTAGTGTCCTTTGGGAACAGTACATGTGGTAGTATCATTGGTGACCATTATTTGGGGTAGTGTCCTTTGGGAACAGTACATGCGGTAGTATCATTGGTGACCATTATTTGGGGTAGTGTCCTTTGGGAACAGTACATGCGGTAGTATCATTGGTGACCATTATCTGGGGTAGTGTCCTTTGGGAACAGTACATGTGGTAGTATCATTGGTGACCATTATTTGGGGTAGTGTCCTTTGGGAACAGTACATGTGGTAGTATCATTGGTGACCATTATCTGGGGTAGTGTCCTTTGGGAACAGTACATGTGGTAGTATCATTGGTGACCATTATCTGGGGTAGTGTCCTCTGGGAACAGTACATGTGGTAGTATCATTGGTGACCATTATCTGGGGTAGTATCCTCTGGGAACAGTACATGTGGTAGTATCATTGGTGACCATTATCTGGGGTAGTGTCCTCTGGGAACAGTACATGTGGTAGTATCATTGGTGACCATTATCTGGGGTAGTGTCCTTTGGGAACAGTACATGTGGTAGTATCATTGGTGACCATTATCTGGGGTAGTGTCCTTTGGGAACAGTACATGTGGTAGTATCATTGGTGACCATTATCTGGGGTAGTGTCCTTTGGGAACAGTACATGTGGTAGTATCATTGGTGACCATTATCTGGGGTAGTGTCCTTTGGGAACAGTACATGTGGTAGTATCATTGGTGACCATTATCTGGGGTAGTGTCCTTTGGGAACAGTACATGTGGTAGTATCATTGGTGACCATTATCTGGGGTAGTATCCTCTGGGAACAGTACATGTGGTAGTATCATTGGTGACCATTATCTGGGGTAGTGTCCTTTGGGAACAGTACATGTGGTAGTATCATTGGTGACCATTATCTGGGGTAGTATCCTCTGGGAACAGTACATGTGGTTGTATCATTGGTGACCATTATCTGGGGTAGTGTCCTTTGGGAACAGTACATGTGGTAGTATTACAGGACACAGTATTGTCAGTCATTTGGTGGCTGAAATTCTTTGCTCTTCCCCCAGAACAGAAGATGTAAAAGGAAGACCAAGTTTGTACACGAGGCCATTGTCACCCCCACAAGTCCCACTCTGGCCCCACTGTGCCTCTCTCCGATGCCCCGGGCCAGCCCCCCGGAGAGTGCTCTGTCTGTGCCTCACATCACATATCATCACACAGAGGGGGAGAAGAAAGACCTGAACTTCACAGGTCCGACAGGTAGGGGGCAGTCAGAGTGATGTGTCCCATTGTGCACTTCTACATGCGTTATATATATGACAGTGTTACTTTGTATCTGATGCTTATACTTAGGTGGAGATTTATCAAGGTTTGGAGAAGAGATAATGTAGAGAGAGATTAAGTACCAACCATATGTCATTTTTCCATCAAAGCCTCAACTTCCTCTCCAAGATCTGATAAATCTCCGACTTAGTAATTGTTAATCTGATACTAGGATTCATTTGTGGTTTGCCGGAACAATGCATTGTCTGTAATGTCCTCCCTAGCAGGATTGCTTACTGTATACTTATTTTTAATATTGTCAAAAATTGTGTACATAAAATAAGTAATTCATATATTATTCAGCTATTTATATATCACACGCATAGTCCACAGTGCTGTACAGACAGTGGGGGTCATTCCGAGTTGATCGCTCGCTAGCAGTTTTTAGCAGCCGTGCAAACGCTATGCCGCCGCCCACGGGGGAGTCTATTGTAGCTTAGCAGAAGTGCGAACGCATGTGCAGCCGAGCTCTGCAAAAACAGTTTGTGCAGTTTCTGAGTAGCTCTGAACCTACTCAGCGCTTGCGATCACTTCAGCCTATTCGTGTCCGGATTTGACGTCATACACCCGCCCAGCGAACGCCCAGCCATGCCTGCGTTTTTTCAGACACGCCTGTGTTTTTGCAAACACTCCCTGGGAAACGGTCAGTTGACACCCAGAAACGCCCCCTTTCTGTCAATCTTCTTGCGGCCGTCAGTGCGACTGTAAACTTCGCTAGAACCTGTACACAACCACAACGGGCTTTGTACCCATACATCGCGCGTGCGCATTGCGGGGCATGCGCAGAAACGCCGATTTTTAGCCTGATCGCTGCGCTGCGAACAACGGCAGCTAGCGATCAACTCAGAATGACCCCCTATATCTGGCCATTCATATCAGTCACTGCCCCAGTGAAGCTTCCAATCTATAGTCCCTATCACATGTACACACACACACTTACACACATACACACTAGGGTTAATTTTTTTTGTCAGAAGCTTATTAACCTACCAATGTGCTGTCACTGGTAGGACTGTGTAATGTGCTGTCACTGGTAGGACTGTGTAATGTGCTGTCACTGGTAGGACTGTGTAATGTGCTGTCGCCGATAGGACTGTGTAATGTGCTGTCGCTGGTAGAGGACTGTGTAATGTGCTGTCACTGGTAGGACTGTGTAATGTGCTGTCACTGGTAGGACTGTGTAATGTGCTGTCACTGGTAGGACTGTGTAATGTGCTGTCGCCGATAGGACTGTGTAATGTGCTGTCGCTGGTAGAGGACTGTGTAATGTGCTGTCACTGGTAGGACTGTGTAATGTGCTGTCACTGGTAGGACTGTGTAATGTGCTGTCACTGGTAGGACTGTGTAATGTGCTGTCGCCGATAGGACTGTGTAATGTGCTGTCGCTGGTAGAGGACTGTGTAATGTGCTGTCACTGGTAGGACTGTGTAATGTGCTGTCACTGGTAGGACTGTGTAATGTGCTGTCACTGGTAGGACTGTGTAATGTGCTGTCGCCGATAGGACTGTGTAATGTGCTGTCGCTGGTAGAGGACTGTGTAATGTGCTGTCACTGGTAGGACTGTGTAATGTGCTGTCACTGGTAGGACTGTGTAATGTGCTGTCGCTGGTAGGACTGTGTAATGTGCTGTCGCTGGTAGGACAGTGTAATGTGCTGTCGCTGGTAGGACTGTGTAATGTGCTGTCACTGGTAGGACTGTGTAATGTGCTGTCGCTGGTAGGACTGTGTAATGTGCTGTCGCTGGTAGGACAGTGTAATGTGCTGTCGCTGGTAGGACTGTGTAATGTGCTGTCACTGGTAGGACTGTGTAATGTGCTGTCGCTGGTAGGACAGTGTAATGTGCTGTCACTGGTAGAGGACTGTGTAATGTGCTGTCGCCGGTAGGACTGTGTAATGTGCTGTCGCTGGTAGAGGACTGTGTAATGTGCTGTCGCTGGTAGGACTGTGTAATGTGCTGTCGCTGGTAGGACTGTGTAATGTGCTGTCGCTGGTAGTACTGTGTAATGTGCTGTCGCTGGTAGGACTGTGTAATGTGCTGTCACTGGTAGGACTGTGTAATGTGCTGTCGCTGGTAGGACTGTGTAATGTGCTGTCGCTGGTAGGACTGTGTAATGTGCTGTCGCCGATAGGACTGTGTAATGTGCTGTCGCTGGTAGAGGACTGTGTAATGTGCTGTCACTGGTAGAGGACAGTGTAATGTGCTGTCGCTGGTAGGACTGTGTAATGTGCTGTCGCTGGTAGTACTGTGTAATGTGCTGTCGCTGGTAGGACTGTGTAATGTGCTGTCGCTGGTAGGACTGTGTAATGTGCTGTCGCTGGTAGGACTGTGTAATGTGCTGTCGCTGATAGGACTGTGTAATGTGCTGTCGCTGGTAGGACTGTGTAATGTGCTGTCGCTGGTAGGACTGTGTAATGTGCTGTCGCCGATAGGACTGTGTAATGTGCTGTCGCTGGTAGAGGACTGTGTAATGTGCTGTCGCTGGTAGGACTGTGTAATGTGCTGTCGCTGGTAGGACTGTGTAATGTGCTGTCGCTGGTAGGACCTGTGTAATGTGCTGTCGCTGGTAGGACTGTGTAATGTGCTGTCACTGGTAGGACCGTGTAATGTGCTGTCGCTGGTAGAGGACTGTGTAATGTGCTGTCACTGGTAGGACTGTGTAATGTGCTGTCGCTGGTAGAGGACTGTGTAATGTGCTGTCGCCGGTAGGACTGTGTAATGTGCTGTCGCCGGTAGGACTGTGTAATGTGCTGTCGCTGGTAGGACTGTGTAATGTGCTGTCGCCGGTAGGACTGTGTAATGTGCTGTCGCTGGTAGGACTGTGTAATGTGCTGTCGCTGATAGGACTGTGTAATGTGCTGTCGCTGGTAGGACTGTGTAATGTGCTGTCGCTGGTAGGACTGTGTAATGTGCTGTCGCCGATAGGACTGTGTAATGTGCTGTCGCTGGTAGAGGACTGTGTAATGTGCTGTCGCTGGTAGGACTGTGTAATGTGCTGTCGCTGGTAGGACTGTGTAATGTGCTGTCGCTGGTAGGACCTGTGTAATGTGCTGTCGCTGGTAGGACTGTGTAATGTGCTGTCACTGGTAGGACCGTGTAATGTGCTGTCGCTGGTAGAGGACTGTGTAATGTGCTGTCACTGGTAGGACTGTGTAATGTGCTGTCGCTGGTAGAGGACTGTGTAATGTGCTGTCGCCGGTAGGACTGTGTAATGTGCTGTCGCTGGTAGGACTGTGTAATGTGCTGTCACCGGTAGGACTGTGTAATGTGCTGTCGCTGGTAGGACTGTGTAATGTGCTGTCGCTGGTAGAGGACTGTGTAATGTGCTGTCGCCGGTAGGACTGTGTAATGTGCTGTCACCGGTAGGACTGTGTAATGTGCTGTCGCTGGTAGGACTGTGTAATGTGCTGTTACCGGTAGGACTGTGTAATGTGCTGTCGCTGGTAGAGGACTGTGTAATGTGCTGTCGCTGGTAGAGGACTGTGTAATGTGCTGTCGCCGGTAGGACTGTGTAATGTGCTGTCGCTGGTAGGACTGTGTAATGTGCTGTCACCGGTAGGACTGTGTAATGTGCTGTCGCTGGTAGGACTGTGTAATGTGCTGTCGCTGGTAGGACTGGGTAATGTGCTGTCGCTGGTAGGACTGTGTAATGTGCTGTCGCTGGTAGGACTGTGTAATGTGCTGTCACCGGTAGGACTGTGTAATGTGCTGTCGCTGGTAGGACTGTGTAATGTGCTGTCGCTGGTAGAGGACTGTGTAATGTGCTGTCGCCGGTAGGACTGTGTAATGTGCTGTCACCGGTAGGACTGTGTAATGTGCTGTCGCTGGTAGGACTGTGTAATGTGCTGTCGCTGGTAGAGGACTGTGTACTGTGCTGTCACTGGTAGGACTGTGTAATGTGCTGTCGCTGGTAGGACTGTGTAATGTGCTGTCGCTGGTAGGACTGGGTAATGTGCTGTCACTGGTAGGACTGTGTAATGTGCTGTCGCTGGTAGGACTGGGTAATGTGCTGTCACTGGTAGGACTGTGTACTGTGCTGTCACTGGTAGGACTGTGTAATGTGCTGTCGCTGGTAGGACTGTGTAATGTGGTGTCGCTGGTAGGACTGTGTACTGTGCTGTCGCTGATAGGACTGGGTAATGTGCTGTCGCTGGTAGGACTGTGTAATGTGCTGTCGCTGGTAGGACTGGGTAATGTGCTGTCACTGGTAGGACTGGGTAATGTGCTGTCGCTGGTAGGACTGTGTAATGTGCTGTCGCTGGTAGTACTGTGTAATGTGCTGTCGCTGGTAGGACTGTGTAATGTGCTGTCGCTGGTAGGACTGTGTAATGTGCTGTCACTGGTAGGACTGTGTAATGTGCTGTCACTGGTAGGACTGTGTAATGTGCTGTCGCTGGTAGGACTGTGTAATGTGCTGTCATTGGTAGGACTGTGTAATGTGCTGTCGCTGGTAGGACTGTGTAATATGCTGTCGCTGGTAGGACCTGTGTAATGTGCTGTCGCTGGTAGGACTGTGTAATGTGCTGTCGCTGGTAGGACCGTGTAATGTGCTGTCGCTGGTAGAGGACTGTGTAATGTGCTGTCACTGGTAGGACTGTGTAATGTGCTGTCGCTGGTAGAGGACTGTGTAATGTGCTGTCGCTGGTAGGACTGTGTAATGTGCTGTCGCTGGTAGTACTGTGTAATGTGCTGTCACTGGTAGGACTGTGTAATGTGCTGTCGCTGGTAGGACTGTGTAATGTGCTGTCGCTGGTAGGACTGGGTAATGTGCTGTCGCTGGTAGTACTGTGTAATGTGCTGTCGCTGGTAGGACTGTGTAATGTGCTGTCACTGGTAGGACTGTGTAATGTGCTGTTACCGGTAGGACTGTGTAATGTGCTGTCGCTGGTAGGACTGTGTAATGTGCTGTCGCTGGTTGGACTGTGTAATGTGCTGTCGCTGGTAGGACTGTGTAATGTGCTGTCGCTGGTAGGACTGTGTAATGTGCTGTCGCTGGTAGGACTGGGTAATGTGCTGTCGCTGGTAGTACTGTGTAATGTGCTGTCGCTGGTAGAGGACTGTGTAATGTGCTGTCGCTGGTAGAGGACTGTGTAATGTGCTGTCGCTGGTAGGACTGTGTAATGTGCTGTCACTGGTAGGACTGGGTAATGTGCTGTCGCTGGTAGGACTGTGTAATGGGCTTTCGCTGGTAGGACCTGTGTAATGTGCTGTCGCTGGTAGGACTGTGTAATGTGCTGTCGCTGGTAGGACTGTGTAATGTGCTGTCGCTGGTAGGACTGTGTAATGTGCTGTCGCTGGTAGTACTGTGTAATGTGCTGTCGCTGGTAGGACCTGTGTAATGTGCTGTCGCTGGTAGGACTGTGTAATGTGCTGTCGCTGGTAGGACTGTGTAATGTGCTGTCGCTGGTAGGACTGTGTAATGTGCTGTTACCGGTAGGACTGTGTAATGTGCTGTCGCTGGTAGAGGACTTTGTAATGTGCTGTCGCTGGTAGGACTGTGTAATGTGCTGTCGCTGGTAGGACTGTGTAATGGGCTGTCGCTGGTAGGACCTGTGTAATGTGCTGTCGCTGGTAGGACTGTAATGTGCTGTCGCTGGTAGGACTGTGTAATGTGCTGTCGCTGGTAGGACTGTGTAATGTGCTGTCGCTAGTAGGACTGTGTAATGTGCTGTCGCTGGTAGAGGACTGTGTAATGTGCTGTCGCTGGTAGGACTGTGTAATGTTCTGTCGCTGGTAGGACTGTGTAATGTGCTGTTACCGGTAGGACTGGGTAATGTGCTGTCGCTGGTAGGACTGGGTAATGTGCTGTCGCTGGTAGGACCTGTGTAATGTGCTGTCGCTGGTAGGACTGTGTAATGTGCTGTCGCCGGTAGGACTGTGTAATGTGCTGTCGCCGATAGGACTGTGTAATGTGCTGTCGCTGGTAGGACTGTGTAATGTGCTGTTACCGGTAGGACTGTGTAATGTGCTGTCGCTGGTAGGACTGTGTAATGTGCTGTCGCTGGTAGGACCTGTGTAATGTGCTGTCGCTGGTAGGACTGTGTAATGTGCTGTCGCTGGTAGGACTGTGTAATGTGCTGTCGCTGGTAGGACTGGGTAATGTGCTGTCGCTGGTAGGACCTGTGTAATGTGCTGTCGCTGGTAGGACTGTGTAATGTGCTGTCGCTGGTAGGACTGGGTAATGTGCTGTCGCTGGTAGGACTGTGTAATGTGCTGTCGCTGGTAGGACTGTGTAATGTGCTGTCACCGGTAGGACTGTGTAATGTGCTGTCGCTGGTAGGACTGTGTAATGTGCTGTCGCTGGTAGAGGACTGTGTAATGTGCTGTCGCTGGTAGGACTGTGTAATGTGCTGTCGCTGGTAGGACTGTGTAATGTGCTGTCACCGGTAGGACTGTGTAATGTGCTGTTACCGGTAGGACTGTGTAATGTGCTGTCGCTGGTAGGACTGTGTAATGTGCTGTCGCTGGTAGGACCTGTGTAATGTGCTGTCGCTGGTAGGACTGTGTAATGTGCTGTCGCTGGTAGGACTGTGTAATGTGCTGTCGCTGGTAGGACCTGTGTAATGTGCTGTCGCTGGTAGGACTGGGTAATGTGCTGTCGCTGGTAGGACCTGTGTAATGTGCTGTCGCTGGTAGGACTGTGTAATGTGCTGTCGCTGGTAGGACTGGGTAATGTGCTGTCGCTGGTAGTACTGTGTAATGTGCTGTCGCTGGTAGAGGACTGTGTAATGTGCTGTCGCTGGTAGGACTGTGTAATGTGCTGTCGCTGGTAGGACCTGTGTAATGTGCTGTCGCTGGTAGGACTGTAATGTGCTGTCGCTGGTAGGACTGTGTAATGTGCTGTCGCTGGTAGGACTGTGTAATGTGCTGTCGCTGGTAGGACTGTGTAATGTGCTGTCGCTGGTAGAGGACTGTGTAATGTGCTGTCGCTGGTAGGACTGTGTAATGTGCTGTCGCTGGTAGGACTGTGTAATGTGCTGTCGCTGGTAGAGGACTGTGTAATGTGCTGTCGCTGGTAGGACTGTGTAATGTGCTGTCGCTGATAGGACTGGGTAATGTGCTGTCGCTGGTAGGACTGTGTAATGTGCTGTTACCGGTAGGACTGGGTAATGTGCTGTCGCTGGTAATACTGTGTAATGTGCTGTCGCTGGTAGAGGACTGTGTAATGTGCTGTCGCTGGTAGAGGACTGTGTAATGTGCTGTCGCTGGTAGTACTGTGTAATGTGCTGTCGCTGGTAGGACTGTGTAATGTGCTGTCGCTGGTAGGACTGTGTAATCTGCTGTTGCTGGTAGGACTGTGTAATCTGCTGTTGCTGATAGGACAGTGTAATGTGCTGTCGCTGGTAGGACTGTGTAATGTGCTGTTACCGGTAGGACTGGGTAATGTGCTGTTACCGGTAGGACTGGGTAATGTGCTGTCGCTGGTAGGAGCTTGTAATGTGCTGTCGCTGGTAGGAGCTTGTAATGTGCTGTCGCCAGTAGGACTGTGTAATGTGCTGTCGCTGGTGGAGGACTGTGTAATGTGCTGTTACCGGTAGGCAGTGCTGAAAATAGGGTGGTACAGGGTGGTACAGAGTACCATTAAGATATATAGAGGTGGTACCACCAACCCACCACTGGGGCATAATTTGTAAGGGACATTTTTGTGGGACATAAAATGGTGTCAGTGGCATAACTGTGTGTGGCATAATATGTAATAGGCATTACGATGTGTGGTATAATGTGTAATGGGTGTTACGGTGTCTGGTATAATATGTAAAGCATTACAGTGTGTGGCATAATGTGTAATGGACATTACGATGTATGGCATAATGTCTAATGGGTGTTACGGTGTCTGGCATAATGTGTAATGGGCATTACAGTGTGTGGCATAATGTGTAATGGGCATTACAGTGTGTGACAATGTGTAATAAGCATTATGGTGTGTGCCATAATGTGTAATGGGCATTACGGTGTGTGTAGCATAATGTGTAATGGGCATTACAGTGTGTGGCATAATGTGTAATGGGCATTACGGTGTGTGTGGCATAATGTGTAATGGGCATTACGGTGTGTGTGGCATAATGTGTAATGGGTGTTATGGTGTCTGGCATAATGTGTAATGGGCATTACGTTGTGTGGCATAATGTGTAAAGGGCATTACGGTATGTGGCATAATGTATAATGGGCATTACGGTGTGTGTGGCATAATGTGTAATGGGCATTACGGTGTTTGGCATAATGTGTAATGGGCATTACGGTCTGTGGCATAATGTGTAATGGGTATTACGGTGTGTGGCATAATGCGTAATGGGCATTACGATGTGTGGCATAATGTGTAATGGGCATTACGGTGTGTAGCATAATGTGTAATGGGCATTACGGTGTGTGGCATAATGTGTAATAAGCATTACGGTGTGTGGCATAATGTGTAATGGGCATTACGGTGTGTGGCATATTGTGGCCATTCCCCTATTGTCATGTAGCCACTCCCCTAGTTTTAGGTGACCACACCCCCTTCATGACACGTGTCCATTTTTACTATCAGTGCCACTAAGAAAAAATTTCTACTTGCACCACTGCAGGTAGGACTGAGTAATGTGCTGTTACCGGTAGGACTGGGTAATGGGCTGTCACTGGTAGGACTGTGTAATAATAATGACGATACCTGCAATTATTTGTAAAGCATATAGCGCCATCTACAGTATGGTAAAGGTGGCTGCATATGAAAAAAAAAATTATGTTGTAGCCAAGAGCTGTTTCTTTGATGGTATACACAGCTGAGGATATTTATAAATCGCAAAATATCCGCTACGCAATAAAAAAATCCATATTTATTCATTTTGCGATGGTTGTGTCCACGAAGGAGATGTTGCCACATGTGAAGAGCAGGAAGACGTCTGAGGAGCAGAGTAGAAATAAGATTTTATTTTGTGGAGCATTATTACTGAAAGCATAGGACGAGATAATGAAATGGAAAGATGGACTTTTATAGTCGGTCATGCACGACTAATTGCAAAGCGCTATGGTCTTCGTCCCGCGTCCTGTGCTTTTATTAGGGCCAATTTGCTCCTCCATGTTGCACCTCAGTGAGGAAGCGCCTTTGTATGCGACACTTTGCCTTATTCATTTTCTTAAAATATTTAGACGCACAAAGGGACATCATAAGAAAAATGCCCTTATGTCGTCTCACTGTGATGATTTATCTAATCCAAAAACGAGGTTAAACCAAGCTGTGGGTTACCATAGAAACTGGCTCACCAGGTGGTGTCATATAAGAGATGAATGTAGGTACTGGGTGCAATTTGTTAGTGATCTCTAGTGGAAGCAGCCATTTTGTGGGTGGGACCTATATTTACTAAAATGTAGCAAATCCATTCACTAGGACCCAGTGACATCACTGATAGCGCAGCCTATCCAGTCACTAGGAGCCAGTGACATCACTGAGAGTGCAGCCTATCCAGTCACTAGGAACCAGTGACATCACTGAGAGTGCAGCCTATCCAGTCACTAGGAACTAGTGACATCACTGAGAGTGCAGCCTATCCAGTCACTAGGAGCCAGTGACGTCACTGAGAGTGCAGCCTATCCAGTCACTAGGAACCAGTGACGTCACTGAGAGTGCAGCCTATCCAGTCACTAGGAACCAGTGACGTCACTGAGAGTGCAGCCTATCCAGTCACTAGGAACCAGTGACGTCACTGAGAGTGCAGCCTATCCAGTCACTAGGAACCAGTGACGTCACTGAGAGTGCAGCCTATCCAGTCACTAGGAACCAGTGACGTCACTGAGAGCGCAGCCTATCCAGTCACTAGGAGCCAGTGACATCACTGAGAGTGCAGCCTATCCAGTCACTAGTAACCAGTGCAATAACTGAGAGTGCAGCCTATCCAGTCACTAGGAGCCAGTGACATCACTGAGAGTGCAGCCTATCCAGTCACTAGGAGCCAGTGACATCACTGAGACTGCAGCCTATCCAGTCACTAGTAACCAGTGACATCACTGAGACTGCAGCCTATCCAGTCACTAGGGACCAGTGACATCACTGAGAGTGCAGCCTATCCAGTCACTAGGGACCAGTGACATCACTGAGAGTGCAGCCTATCCAGTCACTAGGGACCAGCGACATCACTGAGAGTGTGGCCTATCCACTCACTAAGAGCCAGTGACATCACTGAGACTGCAGCCTATCCAGTCACTAGGAGCCAGTGACATCACTGAGAGTGCAGCTATCCAGTCACTAGGGACCAGTGACATCACTGAGAGTGCAGCCTATCCTGTTACTAGGAGCCAGTGACATCACTGAGAGTGCAGCCTATCCAGTCACTAGGAGCCAGTGACATCACTTAGAGTGCAGCCTATCCAGTCACTAGGAGCCAGTGACATCACTGAGAGTGCAGCCTATCCAGTCACTAGGAGCCAGTGACATCACTGAGAGTGCAGCCTATCCAGTCACTAGGAGCCAGTGACATCACTGAGACTGCAGCCTATCCAGTCACTAGTAACCAGTGCAATAACTGAGAGTGCAGCCTATGCAGTCACTAGGAGCCAGTGACATCACTGATACCAGTTTTCACAGATGTCTTGTAGAGATCTTCCATGATATCTCTAGTTTTTACAGAATTGATATTGGCCCTCATTCCGAGTTGTTCGCTCGCTAGCTGCTTTTAGCAGCATTGTACACGCTAGGCCGCCGCCCTCTGGGAGTGAATCTTAGCTTAGCAGAATTGTGAACGAAAGATTCGCAATATAGCGAAAAGAAAATTCTAAGCAGTTTCTGAGTAGCTCGAGACTTACTCCTCCAGTGCAATCAGTTCAGTCCTTTTCGTTCCTGGTTTGACGTCACAAACACACCCAGCGTTCGCCCAGCCACTCCCCCGTTTCTCCAGCCACTCCCGCGTTTTTCCCCGAAACGTCAGCGTTTTTCCAAACACTCCCATAAAACGGCCAGTTTCCGCCCAGAAACACCCACTTCCTGTCAATCACATTACGATCAGCAGAACGATGAAAAAACCTCGTAATGCCGTGAGTAAAATACCTAACTGCATAGCAAATTTACTTGGCGCAGCCGCAGTGCGAACATTGCGCATGCGCAGTTTGCGGAAAATCGCACCGATGCGAAGAAAAATAACGAGCGAACAACTCGGAATGAGGGCTATTCTCCATTAACATAAGGAAAACGAGTCAGGCTTCACTCTTTGATAATAAATATATGACTGATCTCTGGACACTATATAACTGGTGCATATGCTGCCCTTACAGAGCTCTGCCAGCAAAATGCCGTCTTTATTCATGCGCCCAATTCTTCATCAGCTCTACCATGTTCTCTCTTTCTTCTCCTCACTGCTCTGTTATATATTCAGTCGTCTCTACTTGGTTGTTCTCTCTCTCTCTCTCTGCCCTGTCCCATTTCTCGTTCCCTCTCTCACAGGTCGCTGTCGATCTTGGTCCACTCTCTCTATCTGCACCACTGCTTTCTCCACAGCACAAGGTATTACAGTCTCCGCTCTGTGCACCGTCCTTCACCGTTCATTCAGTTGTGTAATGTGAAACGGAACCTACAACCAATCTACAAAGAGTCCTGTACAGTACTTTGGTCAATAATACATTGATTTACCAATCGTTGCTCTTAAGGTGGGTACACACTGGCCGATATATTGGCCGTTCTCTTGAACGGCCGATATATCGCGGGTCCGTCGGCCAGTGTGTACGGGCAATATGTCTGTGAACTCCGTCGTTCACAGACATATCGCGTCGGCCCCGCAGCACAGTCGACGGCCAATATATTTACCGATATATTGGCGCATCGCTGTGTGTGTACGGGCGACCTGCCGGTCGCCCGTACACATGCTGCGGCAGCCGGCGGTAATTGACAGCTGAACTGGACGCCCGCCCAGTTCATGACGTCAGTCCCCGACGGATCGGGCAGTGTGTATGCTCAACACACTGCCCGATCCGTCCATAGATATATCTGCCGATCAATTGATCGGCAGATATATCTATCAGTGTGTACCCACCTTTAGTTTAGTTCTGCAGCCTTATGGCTGAAATACATAACTTCTGTCCAAACATATTTTGCATATTAGAACCTGAAATCCCTGCCAACTTTATCCCATTGTGGAGATCAGAGTTCCCCTTATCATTGGGGCTCATTTACTACAACAGTTAATTGGTCATGAAGGAAATGCTGCCGGGGGAAATGTAATGAACAGCGATTTGTCAAAATTGTGTATTTTCTGCGATCCTTGCAATGTAGAATATGGGAAATAGTATTGTGCAGTAGGTCAGTACTGAAAAATACGGACAATTGCCCTCATTCCGAGTTGATCGCTCGCTAGCTACTTTATGCAGCCGTGCAAACGCATAGTCGCCGCCCAAAGGAGAGTGTATTTTCGCTTTGCAATTGTGCGAACGACTGTGCAGCCGAGCGGGACGAAAAAGTTTTGTGCAGTTTCTGAGTAGCTCTGGACTTACTCAGCCGCTGCGATCACTTCAGTCTTTTTGGTCCCGGAACTGACGTCCGACACACCGCCCTGCAAACGCTTGGACACGCCTGCGCTTTTCCAAACACACCCAGAAAACGGTCATTTGACACCCACAAACGCCGTCTTCCTGCCAATCTCCTTGCGATCGGCTGAGCGAATGGATGCTTCGTTAAATCCATCGCCCAGCAACGATTTGCTTTGTACCCGTACGTCGCGCCTGCGCATTGCTGTGCATATGCATGCGCAGTAGTAACCTGTTCGCTGCGCTGCGGAAAACGGCAGCGAGCGATCAGCTCTGAATGACCCCCAATGTTGGAGACCTGGGACAATAGCGTTAGTTGTCAGGTATGTAATAAATAATTGTCAGTATATTGTTAGTAGCTGACAGAGGAGGTCAGGGGCCGCTAGGGTGAAATGCGTGATCATTGTAAGTATAATCCCTATCGTCTACCTACAGGGAGGGCTCGGCCGGAGGACTCCCTTCCGGATATCTCCCGGACCAACAGCTACACTGACGACATGGATGCAATGAGCGAGGAGAGCACCCTGCCTGCAGCGACCGACATATCACAGTAAGGACCCCCCTGGAGGAGGAATAAGGGGGGGGGGGGGGGGTTCTATTCTCGGGGCAGACAATCTGGGTTATACAAGAAGCATTTGCAGCGGTCGCTGAGATGAGGCGATAGTACTTCTCTATAGACAGTGACAGCATATAGATATATGTCTAAATGGCCGGCAGCCGCATCCCATATAGGTTTCTATGGGAAATGTAATGCTGCCAGATTTACCAATGTCCGAAATGCCAAGCATTCCCGATATTGCCCCCCGCAGCTACCGCCATCTTTAGATGGTGGTGGCTCATTGTATCCTATGGGCTACAGATTGAGGCTGTAGTTCCAGCAGGGTTCCTCTGGAAATGGCCGCTGTTCATGTACGCATGCGCAGAAACCCCCGGTAGTCCTTACAGCTCACTGCAGGGACGGGCTTCTGAGAGCGACATCGCCACCCTGGAGCTGCAGTATGCGCAGTGCAGCTTCTGCGCAGATCCAGGAACATGGGTGATGTAGGGGAACATCAGGTTTCCGTACAGCTGTGAATTAGGCCCATAGTGTACAATGTAAGAAGAATGCTTTAGTATTTTATGTTTAGGGGCCCTGTGCCGTGTAATCTCCATGTGTCCCGTGTGTCCCCTTCTGATCCGTGTAACCATTGATCTTTGTCTCCCCTGACAGCACGATGAGCAGGTGAGAGTGCGTGCAGGCAGACGTGTATAACAGCGGTCACCGGCCCAGCCCGCAGCCCCTATCAGTGTCACTTGTGGGGCGCTGGGGGACAGACACGGGGGGGCTGATACAGGGTCCCTGGCAAAATAGGTGGAAACGATTATAAAAAAAAAAGAATGCGCCGGAAGCATAGCGTATTTCCACCCGTATATTCACACGCCTCTGCATCGGAGCAATACCCACTCTGAATGCACCCGGTGTATTCCTAAGTGTTCCTCTGTAATTGTACCCGGTCCACATGACACTGATAACCCGCTCTTATACATGTACTGCTGCATGTGCGTGTGCTCCTCTGTGTGCTCATACCACGTGTGCGTGTGCTCCTCTGTATGCTCATACCATGTGTGCGTGTGCTCCTCTGTGTGCTCATACCACGTGTGTGTGTGCTCCTCTGTATGCTCATACCATGTGTGTGTGTGCTCCTCTGTGTGCTCATATCATATGTGCGTGTGCTCCTCTGTGTGCTCATATCACGTGTGCATGTGGTCCTCTGTATGCTCATACCACGTGTGTGTGTGTGCTCCTCTGTGTACTCATATCACGTGTGTGTGTGTGTGTGTGTGTGTGTGGTCCTCTGTATGCTCATATCACGTGTGTGTGTGTGTGCTCCTCTATGTGCTTATACCACGTGTGCGTGTGCTCCTCTGTATGCTCATACCATGTGTGCGTGTGCTCCTCTGTGTGCTCATACCACGTGTGTGTGTGCTCCTCTGTGTGCTCATACCACGAGTGCGTGTGCTCCTCTCTGTGCTCATACCATGTGTGCGTGTGCTCCTCTGTGTGCTCATACCACGTGTGTGTGTGCTCCTCTGTGTGCTCATACCACGAGTGCGTGTGCTCCTCTCTGTGCTCATACCATGTGTGTGTGTGTGCTCCTCTGTGTGCTCATACCACGTGTGCGTTTGCTCCTCTGTGTGCTCATACCATGTGTGCGTGTGCTCCTCTGTGTGCTCATACCACGTGTGTGTGTGCTCCTCTGTGTGCTTATACCACGTGTGCGTTTGCTCCTCTGTGTGCTCATACCATGTGTGCGTGTGCTCCTCTGTGTGCTCATACCATGTGTGCGTGTGCTGCTCTGTGTGCTCATACCATGTGTGCGTGTGCTCCTCTGTGTGCTTATACCACGTGTGCGTGTGCTCCTCTGTGTGCTCATACCACGTGTGCATGTGCTCCTCTGTGTGCTCATACCACGTGTGCGTGTTCTCATCTGTGTGCTTATACCACGTGTGCGTGTGCTCCTCTGTGTGCTCATACCACGTGTGCATGTGCTCCTCTGTGTGCTCATACCACGTGTGCGTGTGCTCCTCTGTGTGCTCATACCACGTGTGCGTGTTCTCCTCTGTGTGCTTATACCACGTGTGCGTGTGCTCCTCTGTGTGCTCATACCACGTGTGCATGTGCTCCTCTGTGTGCTCATACCACGTGTGCGTGTTCTCCTCTGTGTGCTCATACCATGTGTGCGTGTGCTCCTCTGTGTGCTTATACCACGTGTGCGTTTGCTCCTCTGTGTGCTCATACCATGTGTACGTGTGCTATTCTGTGTTTTCATACCACGTGTGTGTGTGCTCCTCTGTGTGCTCATACCAGGGCCAGTATTTACTAAAAATCCGAGTTTAGCCGATTTGTGGGGGTTTTTCTAAGTCCCAATCCGGGAATTCACTAAGCAGAAAACGCGGCAGTGTCTGGTCTATTTGTAATGGTTTGATTGGCAAAGTTCAGAAATACGAATGAATAGACCATCGGTCAAACGCGGCTGTTATTTCATACAATACGGGAATTCACTATTCATTCGTATTTGGGTGTTAGTCTCTGAGTGCTCAAGTGCGGGTCTATTTTTTTGCGAATCGTTAAAAACAAAAAAAAAAAGCAGCAAAAAAAAATAGACCTGCTTTTTCCAGTCGAGTTTGGATAACCATGCATGGATCAGTGAGATCTGTGCATGGTTATCTATGGGAAAGGGTCTGTTTAGTGTCAAAAGTGAAAAAAAAAATTGCGTGGGGTCCCCCCTCCTAAGCATAACCAGCCTCGGGCTCTTTGAGCCGGTCTTGGTTAACAAAATATGAGGGGAAAAATGACAGGGGTTCCCCCATATTTAATCAACCAGCACCGGGCTCTGCGCCTGGTCCTGGTTCCAAAAATACGGGGGACAAAAAGCGTAGGGGTCCCCCGTATTTTTAAAACCAGCACCGGGCTCCACTAGCCAGGTACATAATTCCACAGCCGGGGGACACTTTTATAGTGGTCCCTGCGGCCCTGGCATTACATACCCAACTAGTCACCCCTGGCCGGGGTACCCTGGAGGAGTGGGAACCCCTTAAATCAAGGGGTCCCCCCCCTCCAGCCACCCAAGGGCCAGGGGTGAAGCCCGAGGCTGTCCCCCCCATCCAAGGGCGGCAGATGGGGGGCTGATAGCCAAGTGTAAAAAAATGTGAATATTGTTTTTAGTAGCAGTACTACAAGTCCCAGCAAGCCTCCCCGCAAGCTGGTACTTGGAGAACCACAAGTACCAGCATGCGGTGGAAAACCTGGGCCGCTGGTACCTGTAGTACTACTACTAAAAAAATACCCCCAAAAAAACAGGACACACACACACCGTGAAAGTATACGTTTATTACATACATGCACACCTCCAAACATACATACTTACCTATGTTCCCACGAGGCTCGGTCCTCTTCTCCAAGTAGAATCCTTGGGGTACCTGTGAAAAAAAATTATACTCACATAATCCAGTGTAGATTCTGTCCTTTGTATAATCCACGTACTTGGCAAAACAAAAAAACGGAAACCCGACCACGCACTGAAAGGGGTCCCATGTTTACACATGGGACCCCTTTCCCCGACTGCCAGGACCCCCCCTGACTCCTGTCAAAGAGGGTCCCTTTAGCCAATCAGGGAGCACCATGTCGTGGCACTCTTCTGATTGGCTGTGTGCTCCTGTAGTGTCTGTGAGGCAGCACACGGCAGAGATACAATGTAGCGCCTATGCGCTCCATTGTATCCAATGGTGGGAACTTTGCAGTCAGCGGTGTGGTTACTTTCGGTCAACCGCTGACCGCAAAGTTCCCACCATTGGATACAATGGAGCGCATAGGCGCTACATTGTATCTCTGTCGTGTGCTGCCTCACAGACACTACAGGAGCACACAGGCAATCAGGAGAGTGCCACGACGTGGCGCTCCCTGATTGGCTGAAGGGACCCTCTTTGACAGGAGTCAGGGGGGGTCCTGGCAGTCGGGGAAAGGGGTCCCATGTGTAAACATGGGACCCCTTTCAGTGCGTGGTCGGGTTTCCGTTTTTTTTGTTTTGCCAAGTACGTGGATTATACAAAGGACAGAATCAACACTGGATTATGTGAGTATAATTTTTTTTCACAGGTCCCCCAAGGATTCTACATGGAGAAGAGGACCGAGCCTCGTGGGAACATAGGTAAGTATGTATGTTTGGTGTTATGAGCCACGGCTGTGGCTCATTCCTGTTTTGCATTTTGGTTATGTATTTTATGTTATACTTCTGTTTATGTTCCCCGTGGGTGTCATGGGGTGTTCGGAGCTCACCCTTAAGGAGAGGGTACTGTTATGAACCACAGGTAGTGGTTCATTCCTGTTTTCCGTATTTTATGTTTATAGTTGTCTTGCAGGCCAGGATTTCCCGTTGCTCTGGTTTAAGAAGACTCTTGTTTGCTGCCGGTGGTGAGTCTGTGTAATTGCAGCTTGTTCCCATGTGTTCAGCCTCACCTGTCTGTTAATTGCACCTCTCAGTTGTGCAGCAGGGCAGCTGCACGACATAATTAATTAGGACTCTCTGTTATATTCTGGCTCAGTGCAATACACAGATGCTGGTGATAGTTCTTGAGGTCTGACCAAGGTAATTCCCCAAACATTGTCTGAACTGATGGTACCTCCCAGCAAGGCTGGGTTCAAATCAGAGATTGGTTTCTTAACCTTGGGAGCTGAACTTTCAGGCAAAGTACTACTATTAGAAGAAGACAGAAAAGCACATCCTGCAGTCAAAACAACGGGCTGAGACTCTTGTGCCGAGTTTACAGTATACGGTGAACTCTCAGCAGATAAGACGGGTGACCTAGAGGAACCTGAACCAATTTCTTTGGAACCATATCTTTTAATAACTGCATCACTGAATGCTGGGGGATCCTGAAGAATGGGATCTTCAGTTTTCATTAAATTGGATGCCCACTCAAAAGGCTCCCCTCTAAAGGAATATATCAGATAGAGCACAAGGTTCTCTGAAGTGATGCCCAGAAATGGTCTAGACAACATAATGATGTAATAGTGTTTGTAAAGCGCCAGAAATTGGACTAAGTCCCCATCAAAGATTATAGATGTTGAGATATCAACAGAGTCAGGATCTGCTTCCTTCCCATCTGACTGACTAGAGTGCTTTGCTAGGTCCTGGTCACTATTGACCTTACTCGAGGCTGAGACTTTCAGAACCCCACCTGGGGCAGTGACTTTCTGAACCCCACCTGGGGCAGTGGCCCTCGGAACCCCACCTGGGGCAGTGGTCCTCGGAACCTTCTGAACCCCACCCGGGGCAGTGACTTTCTGAACCCCACCCGGGGCAGTGACTTTCTGAACCCCACCCGGGGCAGTGGCCTTCGGGAACCCCGCTGGGGCAGTGGCCTTCGGGAACCCCGCTGGGGGCAGCACCTCGGATTCTTTTACTGGGACCGGGCCGTCAGCCTCCCTCTCTGGGACCGGGCCGTCAGCCTCCCTCTCTGGGACCGGGCCGTCAGCCTCCCTCTCCGAATCAATAATTATCGAAACTTCTCCCGGGACAATGACTTCCGGGACTTTTGCTGAAGCTATAACCTTCAGAACCTCCACTAACGCTATGCCTCTTGAGTCCTTTCCTGGGGAAGCGACTTCTAGACCCTTCTCTGGGGCTGTCTCTCGAGACCCCACTTTGGGATATTACTTCAAAGATCCCTTCTGGGGTTTTGCTTCTTGAGTTCCCTTCTAGAACTATGGTTTTAGACACCTTCTCTGGAGTTGTGCTTTTCAAGTCTCTACCTGGGGTAACAGCTTCTGAGACCCCTTCTGGTATTGACACCTGAGCAATAATATTCGATGTCCCTCTATGACCCAGGGCCTCGGGTACCGCTCCAGGACTCTGGGCATTGGGTACCGCTCCAGGACTCTGGGGATCGGGTACCGCTCCACGACTCTGGGGATCCGGTACCGCTCCAGGACTCTGGGGATCCGGTACCGCTCCAGGACTCTGGGCATCCGGTACCGCTCCAGGACTCTGGGCATCCGGTACCGCTCCAGGACTCTGGGCTTTGGGTACCGCTCCAGGACTCTGGGCATCGGGTACCGCTCCAGGACTCTGGGCTCTGTGGGGCTGGTCTGGCTCTGTGGGGCTGGTCTCTTCCAAGTGCTGCTGGGATTTCTAAGTGTGAGTTGGAAACAGTAAAAAGGTGAGTTTTATAATACACAATCAGGAACACACATTTACAGTACCATTAAACTTCTGGTGAGGCTGCAAGGGGCTGACCTTGTGAGTGAGTGAGAGGGTGTCTTACTTGGAGTAGCAGAGGGGATGTGATTGTGCGGGTGTGAGGGGCATTTTTTTTTTTCCTTCTTAGCAGGAGCTGGAAGCCGAGTGAAAAGGAGGAGCAGTGAGCTGGAACAACTGCAACTGCTAAGTGGAGTATAGGTGCCGCAGGAGAGAGTACTACGGCTGCATAAAAGTGAAGGACCAAGAACCGCACAAAGATAGATAAGTATAAGCCAGCTTAATTATTGTATAAGTGATATTGCTTGTCTTCTATTTTTTATTTTTGCTGCTTTTTCTTTGAGTGTAACAGGGAGTTAGACCTTGCAAACAATATGGGAGGGGCTGTGATTGAGGACCTCACTCAGTGCATGTCATGCAAGATGTATGCACACCTGGAGCTACCGGCCCAGTGTGAATACATCTGCACGAGGTGTGTGCGAACGGTTGCCCTGGAAGCCCAGGTAACTGATCTAGAGCAAACCGTTACGCGACTGAGGGAGATTCACAATCTCGAGCGTAGTTTAGACAGAACGGTGGAGGAGTTGCGGGAGGGGTCACTGGTAGAAGAGGATGATGATCAGGTAGCCAGTTGGGTCACAGTTAGAAGGAAGAAAAAGAGGGGGAGGCACGACATCTCCGAACTATCAAACCCGAACAAATTTGCCCGATTGGACGAGGAATCGGAGGATGATAGTGAAGAAATGACGGTGCCGGAGGAGACTGCTCCCTCTAGCATCCAGAGGTGCGGTCCCTCTGGCGCGGTTGGGATAAAAGATAGAGAGGTACCTAGTCAAATGGTGGTGGTAGGGGATTCTATCATCAGGAAGGCAGATAGGGCAATCTGCTACCGGGACCGTGATCGCCGTACAGTCTGTTGTCTCCCGGGTGCTCGGGTACGGCACATCGCGGACCGGGTAGATAGATTGTTGGGAGGGGCTGGCAAAGACCCGGCGGTCTTGGTGCACGTTGGCACCAATGACAAAGTTAGCGGAAGGTGGGATGTCCTTAAGAAAGACTATAGGGACTTAGGAAAGAAACTGAAGGCAAGGACATCTAAGGTAATATTCTCGGAATTATTACCCGTGCCACGCGCTAGTCCAGGGAGGCAGAGGGAGATTAGGGAGGTAAATGTGTGGCTTAGGGATTGGTGCAGGAAAGAGGGGTTTGTGTTCCTGGAACACTGGGCGGACTTCTCAGTCAGGCGCCATCTCTTTTGTCGTGACGGATTGCACCTGACTGAGGAGGGGGCAGCGGTGCTGGGGGGAAGGATGGTTAGAAGGTTGGAGGAGATTTTAAACTAGGAGCCTGGGGGGAGGGTTTAGCTAGAAACTACGGGTCATGCAGTGAGAATAGTGGGGATGGCGGTAGTAAACGAAATGGGGGAGAAGTTGGGGGGAGGGTAAGAGCAGGCAGTAAGGTTACTAACATGGGTACTAAAAGGGATTTTACCAAAGCACTAACCAATGATGATTACAGGTCATCCTTGCCACATAAGGTGAAAGATGTCCCTAACGCAAGAGAAAATACTTATCTTAGTTGTATGTATGTAAACGCCAGAAGCATTACTGGTAAAAAGGGTGAACTAGAAATACTTGCAGCAAGCAAACAGTATGATATTATAGGCATTACTGAAACTTGGTGGGATGAATCTCATGATTGGACAGTCAATCTAGAGGGCTATACACTGTTTAGGAGAGACAGACTAAATAAAAAGGGTGGAGGGGTGTGTCTGTACGTAAAGACGTTTTTAAAACCTAATATATGGGAAGATATTCAGGAGGGGACTGTAGACACTGTTGAGACATTATGGGTAGAAATTGCATGCGGGGAAAAAGGAACAAAAAAGTTAGTATTGGGTGTATGCTATAGGCCGCCTGGTATCAACGCATCTGATGATGAATTGTTACTAAAGCAAATTGAAAAAGCAGCAGGAGTAGGAGACATAGTAGTGATGGGAGATTTTAACTATCCAGAGATAAACTGGAAAAACGATTCATGTGATACTGCTAGGGGCAGTATGTTTTTAAACACACTAAATGATAACTACCTAGTCCAACTAATTGAGGAACCAACTAGGTACAATGCAATCTTAGACCTGGTATTAACAAACAATGGGGATTTGGTATCAGGTATTATAGTAGGGGAACCCATAGGAAACAGCGACCACAATATGGTCACATTCAATATCAGTTTCCATAAACAGCCCTATACTGGCTCAACTAGGACTCTAAACTTTAGCAAAGCGAATTTTGAAAAGATGAGGGTATTTTTCAGGGATATTGAATGGGAAGGTTTGTTTTTAGGAAAAAATACTACGGAGAAATGGGAGGTACTAAAATTCCTGCTAGCTAAAAATACACTCAAATATATTCCTATGAGTAGCAAAAAAGGGAATAAAAATCATAAACCGATGTGGCTTAACAAAAAGATAAAGGAACTTGTGGGCAAGAAAAGGCGAGCATTTAAAAAATACAAATCTGCAGGGAAGCAGAGTCATTTCAGCACTATAAGGAATGTAACAAAATATGCAAAAAGGAAATAAGAGCGGCTAAAGTAGAAACTGAAAAACTAGTAGCAAAGGAAAGCAAAGCGAATCCCAAAAAATTCTTTAAATGCATTAACAGCAAGAGATTAAAGGAGGAGAGTATAGGCCCTTTAAAAGGCAAGTTGGGAGTCTTAAGCAAAAATGATAATGACATAGCGGACACACTAAATGAGTTTTTTTCAACAGTATTCACTAGAGAGGACCCAATTCAGGGACTGACACACAATCTCAATAATGACAATATCACACTGATAGGTACTTATTTAAGCGAGGAAGTAGTCTGTGACCGATTAAAACATTTAAAGATTAATAAATCACCAGGGCCCGATGGTATTCATCCAAGGGTTCTAATGGAGCTTCACTCTGAACTGGCAAAACCGCTATCTTTGATCTTTGAGGATTCAGTTATATCAGGTATGGTTCCCAAAGACTGGCGTATAGCGGAAGTAGTGCCTATATTCAAAAAGGGAAGTAAAGCTGAACCAGGTAATTATAGACCAGTCAGTCTTACATCTATAGTGGGGAAAGTATTGGAAGGTATTCTAAGAGATAGTATTCAGAAGTTCCTTGAAACCAATAAGGTCATTAAAAGGAATCAACATGGGTTTATGAAGGACAGATCCTGTCAAACCAACTTACTTGGCTTTTATGAAACAGTAAGCGCAAACCTAGATCAGGGTAAAGACGTGGATGTAATCTTTTTAGACTTTGCCAAAGCGTTCGATACTGTACCACACATGAGACTTATATACAAGCTACAAGAATCAGGGCTAGGAAGCACAATATGCACTTGGGTCAAAAACTGGTTAGATAATAGGAAGCAGCGCGTTGTGGTTAATGGATCTTTTTCAACTTGGACTGAAGTGCTAAGTGGTGTGTCGCAAGGCTCAGTATTAGGACCGCTATTGTTCAATATTTTCATTAACGACTTAACAGAAGGTCTAGAGAGCATGGTGTCAATTTTTGCAGATGATACCAAATTGTGTAAGGCTATAAATACAGAGGAGGATGCCGAGTCTCTTCAGAACGACTTAGTTAAATTAGAAGCATGGGCAGCCAAATGGAGAATGCGCTTCAATACAGACAAGTGTAAGGTAATGCACTGTGGTAACAAGAACAAAAATTACACCTACCTACTAAATGGGGTAAAATTAGGGGATTCTGTACTGGAAAAGGACTTAGGTGTCCTCATAGATAGCAAGCTAAGCAGTAGTACCCAAAGTAGGACTGCAGCAAAGAAGGCTAATAAGATTTCTCTAACGTCCTAAGTGGATGCTGGGGACTCCGTAAGGACCATGGGGAATAGCGGCTCCGCAGGAGACTGGGCACATCTAAAGAAAGCTTTAGGACTATCTGGTGTGCACTGGCTCCTCCCCCTATGACCCTCCTCCAAGCCTCAGTTAGATCTTTGTGCCCGAACGAGAAGGGTGCACACTAGGGGCTCTCCTGAGCTTCTTAGTGAAAGTTTTAGTTTAGGTTTTTTATTTTCAGTGAGACCTGCTGGCAACAGGCTCACTGCATCGAGGGACTAAGGGGAGAAGAAGCGAACTCACCTGCGTGCAGAGTGGATTGGGCTTCTTAGGCTACTGGACATTAGCTCCAGAGGGACGATCACAGGCCCAGCCATGGATGGGTCCCAGAGCCGCGCCGCCGGCCCCCTTACAGAGCCAGAAGACAGAAGAGGTCCGGAAAATCGGCGGCAGAAGACGTCCTGTCTTCACCAAGGTAGCGCACAGCACTGCAGCTGTGCGCCATTGCTCCTCAGCACACTTCACACTTCGGTCACTGAGGGTGCAGGGCGCTAGGGGGGGGCGCCCTGAGCAGCAATAAAAACACCTTGGCTGGCGAAAATACATCACATATAGCCCCCAGGGCTATATGGATGAATTTTAACCCCTGCCAGAATCCATAAAAAAGCAGGAGAAAAGTCTGCGAAAAAGGGGCGGGGCCTATCTCCT
This sequence comes from Pseudophryne corroboree, assembly GCF_028390025.1. Lineage (NCBI taxonomy): Eukaryota > Metazoa > Chordata > Amphibia > Anura > Myobatrachidae > Pseudophryne > Pseudophryne corroboree. The sequence continues at coordinate 820,035,607 of NC_086449.1, read as the reverse complement.
CAGCACACTGGCGCCATTTTCCCTCACAGCTCAGTTGGAGGGAAGCTCCCCTGGCTCTCCCCTGCAGTCACTACACTACAGAAAGGGTTAAAAAAGAGAGGGGGGCACTAATTAGGCGCAGTATTAACAATACAGCAGCTATAAGGGGAAAAACACTTATATAAGGTTATCCCTGTATATATATAGCGCTCTGGTGTGTGCTGGCAAACTCTCCCTCTGTCTCCCCAAAGGGCTAGTGGGGTCCTGTCCTCTATCAGAGCATTCCCTGTGTGTGTGCTGTGTGTCGGTACGTTTGTGTCGACATGTATGAGGAGAAAAATGATGTGGAGACGGAGCAGATTGCCTGTAATAGTGATGTCACCCCCTAGGGGGTCGACACTTGAGTGGATGAACTGTTGGAAGGAATTACGTGACAATGTCAGCTCTGTATAAAAGACAGTGGTTGACATGAGACAGCCGGCTACTCAGCTTGTGCCTGTCCAGACGTCTCATAGGCCGTCAGGGGCTCTAAAGCGCCCGTTACCTCAGATGGCAGATATAGACGCCGACACGGATACTGACTCCAGTGTCGACGGTGAAGAGACAAATGTGACTTCCAGTAGGGCCACACGTTACATGATTGAGGCAATGAAAAATGTTTTACACATTTCTGATAATACGAGTACCACCAAAAAGGGGTATTATGTTCGGTGAGGAAAAACTACCTGTAGTTTTCCTGAATCTGAGAAATTAAATGAGGTGTGTGATGATGCGTGGGTTTCCCCCGATAACAACTGATAATTTCTAAAATGTTATTGGCATTATATCCTTTCCCGCCAGAGGTTAGGGTGCGTTGGGAAACACCCCCTAGGGTGGATAAAGCGCTCACACGCTTGTAAGGGCTCTACCCTCTCCTGAGATGGCCGCCCTTAAGGATCCTGCTGATAGAAAGCAGGAGGGTATCCTAAAATGTATTTACACACATACTGGTGTTATACTGCGACCAGCAATCGCCTCAGCCTGGATGTGCAGTGCTGGGTTGGCGTGGTCGGATTCCCTGACTGAAAATATTGATACCCTAGATAGGGACAGTATATTTTTGCCTATAGAGCATTTAAAAGATGCATTTCTATATATGCGTGATGCACAGCGGAATATTTGCCGACTGGCATCAAGTCTAAGTGCGTTGTCCATTTCTACCAGTAGAGGGTTATGGACACGTCAGTGGTCAGGTGATGCGTATTCCAAACGGCATTTGGAAGTATTGCCTTATTAAGGGGAGGAGTTATTTGGGGTCGGTCTTTCAGACCTGGTGGCCACGGCAACAGCTGGGAAATCCACGTTTGTACCCCAGGTCGCCTCTCAACATGAGAAGACGCCGTATTATCAGGCGCAGTCTTTTCGTGGACAAGCGGGCAAAAGGTTCCTCATTTCTGCCCCGTGACAGAGGGAGAGGAAAAAGGCTGCAGAAATCAGCCAGTTCCCAGGAACAGAAACCCTCTCCCGCCTCTGCCAAGCCCTCAGTATGACGCTGGGGCTTTACAAGCAGAATCAGGCACGGTGGGGGGCCCGTCTCAATGAATTTCAGCGCGCAGTGGGCTCACTCGCAAGTAGACCCCTGGATCCTTCAGGTGATATCTCAGGGGTACAAATTAGAATTCGAGACGTCTCCCCCTCGCCGTTTCCTAAAGTCGGCTTTACCGATGTCTCCTTCTGACAGGGAGACAGTTTTGGAAGCCATTCACAAGCTGTATTCCCAGCAGGTGATAATCAAGGTACCCCTCCTGCAACAGGGAACGGGGTATTATTCCACACTGTTGTGGTACCGAAGCCGGACGGCTCGGTGAGACCGATTCTAAATCTAAAATCTTTGAACACTTACATACAGAGGTTCAAATTCAAGATTGAGTCACTCAGAGCAGTGATTGCGAACCTGGAAGAAGGGGACTACATGATGTCTCGGGACATCAAGGATGCTTACCTTCATGTCAAAATTTACCCTTCTCACCAAGGGTACCTCAGGTTTATGGTACAGAACTGTCACTATCAGTTCAGACGCTGCCGTATGGATGGTCCACGGCACCCCGGGTCTTTACCAAGGTAATGGCCGAAATGATGATATTCCTTCGAAGGAAGGGAATTTTAGTTATCCCTTACTTGGACGATTCCCTGATAAGGGTAAGATCCAGGGAACAGTTGGAGGTCGGTGTAGCACTATCTCAGGTAGTGTTGCGGCAGCACGATTGGACTCTCAATATTCCAAAATCGCAGCTGGTTCCGACGACTTGTCTTCTGTTCCTAGGGATGATCCTGGACACAGTCCAGAAAAAGGTGTTTCTCCCGGAGGAGAAAGCCAGGGAGTTATCCGAGCTAGTCAGGAACCTCCTAAAACCGAGCCAAGTCTCAGTGCATCAATGCACAAGGGTTCTGGGTAAAATGGTGGCTTCCTACGAAGCAATCCCATTCGGCAGATTCCACGCAAGAACTTTCCAGTGGGACCTGCTGGACAAATGGTCCGGGTCGCATCTTCAGATGCATCAGCGGATAACCCTGTCAGCAAGGACAAGGGTGTCCCTCCTGTGGTGGTTGCAGAGTGCTCATCTTCTAGAGGGCCGCAGATTCGGCATTCAGGACTGGGTCCTGGTGACCACGGATGCCAGCCTGCGAGGCTGGGGAGCAGTCACACAGGGAAGGAATATCCAGGGCTTATGGTCAAGCCTGGAGACATCACTTCACATAAATATCCTGAAGCTAAGGGCCATTTACAATGCTCTAAGCTTAGCAAGACCTCTGCTTCAAGGTCAGCCGGTGTTGATCCAGTCGGACAACATCACGGCAGTCACCCACGTAAACAGACAGGGTGGCACAAGAAGCAGGAGGGCAATGGCAGAAGCTGCAAGGATTCTTCGCTGGGCGGAAAATCATGTGATAGCACTGTCAGCAGTATTCATTCCGGGAGTGGACAACTGGGAAGCAGACTTCCTCAGCACGACCTCCACCCGGGAGAGTGGGGACTTCACCCAGAAGTCTTCCACATGATTATAAACCGTTGGGAAAAACTCGACAGGTATTGCGCCAGGTCAAGGGACCCTCAGGCAATAGCTGTAGACGCTCTGGTAACACCGTGGGTGTACCAGTCAGTGTATGTGTTCCCTCCTCTGCCTCTCATACCCAAGGTACTGAGATTGATAAGATGGAGAGGAGTAAGCACTATATTCGTGGCTCCGGATTGGCCAAGAAGGACTTGGTAACCGGAACTTCAAGAGATGCTCACGGAGGATCCGTGGCCTCTACCTCTAAGAAGGGACCTGCTCCAGCAAGGACCCTGTCTGTTCCAAGACTTACCGTGGCTGCGTTTGACGGCATGGCGGTTGAACGCCGGATCCTGAAGGAAAAAAGGCATTCCGGATGAAGTCATCCCTATCCTGATCAAAGCCAGGAAGGATGAAACCGCAAGACATTATCACCGCATTTGGCGAAAATATGTTGCGTGGTGCGAGGCCAGTAAGGCCCGACGGAGGAAATTCAACTGGGGCGATTCCTACATTTCCTGCAAACAGGAGTGTCTATGGGCCTGAAATTGGGGTCCATTAAGGTTCAAATTTCGGCCCTGTCAATTTTCTTCCAAAAAGAACTAGCTTCAGTCCCTGAAGTTCAGACGTTTGTAAAAGGGGTACTGCATATACAGCCTCCTTTTGTGCCTCCAGTGGCACTTTGGGATCTCAATGTAGTTTTTGGGTTCCAAAAGTCACATTGGTTTGAACCACTTAAATCTGTGGAGTTAAAATATCTCACATGGAAAGTGGTCATGCTGTTGGCCCTGGCCTGGGCCAGGCGCGTGTCAGAATTGGCGGCTTTATCCTGTAAAAGCCCTTATCTGATTTTCCATTCGGACAGGGCGGAATTGAGGACTCGTCCTCAGTTTCTCCCTAAGGTGGTTTCAGCGTTTCACCTGAACCAACCTATTGTGGTGCTTGCGGCTACTAGGGACTTGGAGGACTCCAAGTTGCTAGACGTTGTCAGGGCCCTGAAAATATAGGTTTCCAGGACGGCTGGAGTCAGGAAATCTGGCTCGCTGTTTATCCTGTATGCACCCAACAAGCTGGGTGCTCCTGCTTCTAAGCAGACTATTGCTCGTTGGATTTGTAGTACAATTCAGCTTGCACATTCTGTGGCAGGCCTGCCACAGCCAAAAATCTGTAAATGCCCACTCCACAAGGAAGGTGGGCTCATCTTGGGCGGCTGCCCGAGGGGTCTCGGCTTTACAACTTTGCCGAGCAGCTACTTGGTCAGGAGCAAATACGTTTGTAAAATTCTACAAAATTGATACCCTGGCTGAGGAGGACCTGGAGTTCTCTCATTTGGTGCTGCAGAGTCATCCGCACTCTCCCGCCCGTTTGGGAGCTTTGGTATAATCCCCATGGTCCTTACGGAGTCCCCAGCATCCACTTAGGACGTTAGAGAAAATAAGAATTTACTTACCGATAATTCTATTTCTCGTAGTCCGTAGTGGATGCTGGGCGCCCATCCCAAGTGCGGATTGTCTGCAATACTGGTACATAGTTATTGTTACCAAAAAATCGGGTTATTGCTGTAGTGAGCCATCTTTTCTAGAGGCTCCTCTGTTATCATGCTGTTAACTGGGTTCAGATCACAAGTTGTACGGTGTGATTGGTGTGGCTGGTATGAGTCTTACCCGGGATTCAAAATCCTTCCTTATTGTGTACGCTCGTCCGGGCACAGAATCCTAACTGAGGCTTGGAGGAGGGTCATAGGGGGAGGAGCCAGTGCACACCAGATAGTCCTAAAGCTTTCTTTAGATGTGCCCAGTCTCCTGCGGAGCCGCTATTCCCCATGGTCCTTACGGAGTCCCCAGCATCCACTACGGACTACGAGAAATAGAATTATCGGTAAGTAAATTCTTATTATTAGCATGCATAAAACGGGGTATTGATGCTAGGGACGAGAGTATTATACTCCCGTTATATAAATCACTAGTGAGGCCACACCTTGAATACTGTGTACAGTTCTGGGCACCGTACTACAAAAAGGATATCCTGGAGCTTGAAAAGGTACAGAGGAGAGCGACCAAACTAATTAAGGGCATGGAGATGATGGAATACAAGGAAAGGCTTGAAAGACTAGGCATGTTTACATTGGAAAAGCGGAGACTAAGAGGGGATATGATCAACATCTACAAATATATAAGGGGACAATACACAGAGCTTGCGCGGGACCTGTTTTTGGTTAGATCAACACAGAGGACTCGTGGACACTCGCTCAGGTTAGAGGAAAGGAGATTCCGCACAATACGGCGTAAGGGCTTTTTCACGGTAAGGACAATACGTGTTTGGAATTCCCTGCCCGAGGGAGTTGTAATGGCGGAATCTGTCAACACCTTTAAGAATGGGTTAGATAAATTCCTAATGGATAAGGATATCCAGGGGTATGGTGCATAGTCATGCATTATAGTTACTATAAATAGGGATAAAATGTAACGGCTGACAGCAGCATCAGTCAGAAATTTTAGTCAAATCATCATGCATAGGACACCACAAATAGGTTGAACTCGATGGACAATTGTCTTTTTTCAACCTCAGATACTATGTTACTATGTTATGGCATCGGGCACCGCTCCAGGACCCTGGGCATCGGGCACCGCTCCAGGACCCTGGGCATCGGGCACCGCTCCAGGACCCTGGGCATCGGGCACCGCTCCAGGACCCTGGGCATCGGGCACCGCTCCAGGACCCTGGGCATCGGGCACCGCTCCAGGACCCTGGGCTTCGGGCACCACTCCAGGACCCCGGGCATCGGGCACCGCTCCAGGGGTTTGCAACTCTGCTACAACAGGAAAATCAAAAGAGGAGAGAAACATTCTCCTTTGGTTCCTGAATCTATAATGGGGCTCCCTAGCCCAAGGACCCCAATTATAGGACAGAGTGCTTTTTAGTGTGGGTTGTGTGACAAGTACCTCTGCCACAGTAGAGACAGGAGTAGGTCTTGTATCCTGACTCAACTTGGCCAGAGGGCAGGACTTGTCGCCACACTTTGGCTTGCGCAACTCACAGGTCTGCAGATAGTGGCCTAAACCCCCACAATATAGGCATAAATTTAAGTTTCTGCGACGCAGACGCTCCTCTTCTGAGAGCCTGGGCCGCAGAAAACTTTTAAACTTTTTCTCTCCAACTGAACCTGAGGATTCTCTTGTCACCATATTGTGAGCAAGAGTCTCTTTAGAGGTAGATGAACTATCAACGACTTCTGGCAAGATAAGCAAAATTTTAGTCAGAAGGTTTTGCAGTTGCTTTAAGGATTGCTGCAAAACTTCCAGTCGCTCAGGTTTCAAAGCACTGAAAGCAAAGTTCAGGGCTGAGAGAAACGCCTGCAGGGCTTGCATAGTTGGCATAGGAGGATTTTAAACTAGACAAGACAAGACTAAACTAGACTAGACAAGACAAGACTGGACTGGATTTTTTTTTTAAACTAGACAAGAAAATGACTGGATTCTGCACACTGAATTCTAGACAGGACTGGATTCTAAACACCGGACTGGATTCTGCACACTGAATTCTAGACAGGACTGGATTCTAAACACCGGACTGGATTCTGCACACTGAATTCTAGACAGGACTGGATTCTAAACACCGGACTGGATTCTGCACACTGAATTCTAGACAGGACTGGATTCTAAACACCGGACTGGATTCTGCACACTGAATTCTAGACAGGACTGGATTCTAAACACCGGACTGGATTCTGCACACTGATTTCTAGACAGGACTGGATTCTAAACACCGGACTGGATTCTGCACACTGATTTCTAGACAGGACTGGATTCTGAACGATTCTGCACACTGAATTCTAGACAGGACTGGATTCTAAACACCAGACTGGATTCTGCACACTGAATTCTAGACAGGACTGGATTCTAAACACCGGACTGGATTCTGCACACTGAATTCTAGACAAGACACTAGACCAAAAAAGAAAAAACTACTATTTAGCTTTGTTTCTTTTTTTTTGTATGGCTGGTGATAATGTTAGGTTCCTGGTGCTCAGAACAAGGGAGATGTTGCGTAGTGAGTCCAGAGCATCAGAACGTGACGCTGAAATAAGGTGTGGTGTGGAAATAGCCCCTAGCACCCTACCTCCATTGTTTCACCCGTGTGGTCAGTTCACGCCTGAGTGACTATGGTTTCTTGGGCCCACGGCAGCCACGTTTGAAGGGCGGATTAGGTCTGCCCAACTCCGATCCCCAGGTCTTAGGGTGAGACAAGGCGTGAACCGAGACAGGATAATAACAAGGGGACCTCTAACTAAAGCAAACAGAAGGCTAGGGGCTACTAACAACCCTAAACCTAAATACATGTGCGGCACGCCGCCAAAGGAAAAGAACAACAAAGGAAATGCTGTCCACACACCAACACTATACTGTTGTGTACCGGAGGTGACAGCATATGCAGAACCCTCTGCAAAACACCAGTGACAGATATAACCAAGGAATACAGCGGCCTAGGTCGACGGACGCGGCAAAGCCGCTACTCACGGAACTGGTACAAATACTGGCAAACGGACAGGAACCCCCAACGTAGCCGACACAGGCTCTCAGAACCAGAGGACAGGCAGAATCCCGAACGACAGACCGGTGGACACCAAGAAGCCAGATACTCGACCAGGAACAGACAAAGCCACAGGACTTCTGGACAGGAACGCTTCACGGCAGGACACTGGAACCGACACTGGATCCGACACTGGAACCGACACTGGAACCGACACTGGAACCGACTAGACAGACACTGCTAGACAGGAGCTCAGGAACTGGCAGGAACTAGCTCAGAACTCAAGAACTATCACCAGCGTCTGTGTATTGCACTGAGCCAGAATATAACAGAGAGTCCTAATTAATTATGTCGTGCAGCTGCCCTGCTGCACAACTGAGAGGTGCAATTAACAGACAGGTGAGGCTGAACACATGGGAATAAGCTGCAATTACACAGACTCACCACCGGCAGCAAACAAGAGTCTTCTTAAACCAGAGCAACGGGAAATCCTGGCCTGCAAGACAACTATAAACATAAAATAAGGAAAACAGGAATGAACCACTACCTGTGGTTCATAACAGTACCCTCTCCTTAAGGGTGAGCTCCGAACACCCCATGACACCCACGGGCAACATAAACAGAAGTATAACATAAAATACATAACCAAAATGCAAAACAGGAATGAGCCACAGCCGTGGCTCATAACACCAAACATACATACTTACCTATGTTCCCACGAGGCTCGGTCCTCTTCTCCATGTAGAATCCTTGGGGGACCTGTGAAAAAAATTATACTCACATAATCCAGTGTAGATTCTGTCCTTTGTATAATCCACATACTTGGCAAAACAAAAAAACGGAAACCCGACCACGCACTGAAAGGGGTCCCATGTTTACACATGGGACCCCTTTCCCCGACTGCCAGGACCCCCCCTGACTCCTGTCAAAGAGGGTCCCTTCAGCCAATCAGGGAGCGCCACGTCGTGGCACTCTCCTGATTGGCTGTGTGCTCCTGTAGTGTCTGTGAGGCAGCACACGGCAGAGATACAATGTAGCGCCTATGCGTGTGGTTACTTTTGGTCAACTGCTGACCGCAAAGTTCCCACCATTGGATACAATGGAGCGCATTATACTTTCACGGTGTGTGTGTCCTGTTTTTTTGGGGGTATTTTTTTAGTAGTAGTACTACAGGTACCAGCGGCCCAGGTTTTCCACCGCATGCTGGTACTTGTGGTTCTCCAAGTACCAGCTTGCCGGGGAGGCTTGCTGGGACTTGTAGTACTGCTACTAAAAACAATATTCACATTTTTTACACTTGGCTATCAGTCCCCCATCCGCCGCCCTTGGATGGGGGGGACAGCCTCGGGCTTCACCCCTGGCCCTTGGGTGGCTGGAGGGGGGGGACCCCTTGATTTAAGGGGTTCCCACTCCTCCAGGGTACCCCGGCCAGGGGTGACTAGTTGGGTATGTAATGCCAGGGCCGCCGGGACCACTATAAAAGTGTCCCCCGGCTGTGGCATTATGTACCTAGCTAGTGGAGCCCGGTGCTGGTTTCAAAAATACGGGGGACCCCTACGCTTTTTGTCCCCCGTATTTTTGGAACCAGGACCAGGCGCAGAGCCCGGTGCTGGTTGATGAAATATGGGGGAACCCCTGTCATTTTTCCCCCCATATTTTGTCAACCAGGACCGGCTCAAAGAGCCCGAGGCTGGTTGTGCTTAGGAGGGGGGACCCCACGCAATTTTTTTCAGATTTTTAAAGACTTTAAACACCTTTTTAAGGTACACAATGAAGTCCTGCACGGATCTCACAGATCCGGACGGGATTCCTTGTGTTTTGTCAGGCAGTGTTTTACTCATCACTCCCGTAAAACACTGCCTGACATTACGAATCACATCGACATCGGAAAATACGAATTGTGAAAAGTTGGCAGCTTAGTGAATGACCGTGTCAGGATTCAAAAAGTTGCAGGAAAATGCACCCGATACCATTCGAGATCAAACACCCTTCAAAACGGCAAAAACACGAATCTTTGTAAATATACCCCCATGTGTGCGTGTGCTCCTCTGTGTGCTCATACCACGTGTGCGTGTGCTCCTCTGTGTGCTCATACCACGTGTGTGTGTGTGCTCATACCACGTGTGCGTGCGCTCCTCTGTTTGCTTATACTTGGTGTGCGTGTGCTCCTCTCTGTGCTTGCGGCTACTAGGGACTTGGAGGACTCCAAGTTGCTAGACGTTGTCAGGGCCCTGAAAATATAGGTTTCCAGGACGGCTGGAGTCAGGAAATCTGGCTCGCTGTTTATCCTGTATGCACCCAACAAGCTGGGTGCTCCTGCTTCTAAGCAGACTATTGCTCGTTGGATTTGTAGTACAATTCAGCTTGCACATTCTGTGGCAGGCCTGCCACAGCCAAAAATCTGTAAATGCCCACTCCACAAGGAAGGTGGGCTCATCTTGGGCGGCTGCCCGAGGGGTCTCGGCTTTACAACTTTGCCGAGCAGCTACTTGGTCAGGAGCAAATACGTTTGTAAAATTCTACAAAATTGATACCCTGGCTGAGGAGGACCTGGAGTTCTCTCATTTGGTGCTGCAGAGTCATCCGCACTCTCCCGCCCGTTTGGGAGCTTTGGTATAATCCCCATGGTCCTTACGGAGTCCCCAGCATCCACTTAGGACGTTAGAGAAAATAAGAATTTACTTACCGATAATTCTATTTCTCGTAGTCCGTAGGGGATGCTGGGCGCCCATCCCAAGTGCGGATTGTCTGCAATACTGGTACATAGTTATTGTTACCAAAAAATCGGGTTATTGCTGTAGTGAGCCATCTTTTCTAGAGGCTCCTCTGTTATCATGCTGTTAACTGGGTTCAGATCACAAGTTGTACGGTGTGATTGGTGTGGCTGGTATGAGTCTTACCCGGGATTCAAAATCCTTCCTTATTGTGTACGCTCGTCCGGGCACAGTATCCTAACTGAGGCTTGGAGGAGGGTCATAGGGGGAGGAGCCAGTGCACACCAGATAGTCCTAAAGCTTTCTTTAGATGTGCCCAGTCTCCTGCGGAGCCGCTATTCCCCATGGTCCTTACGGAGTCCCCAGCATCCACTACGGACTACGAGAAATAGAATTATCGGTAAGTAAATTCTTATTATTAGCATGCATAAAACGGGGTATTGATGCTAGGGACGAGAGTATTATACTCCCGTTATATAAATCACTAGTGAGGCCACACCTTGAATACTGTGTACAGTTCTGGGCACCGTACTACAAAAAGGATATCCTGGAGCTTGAAAAGGTACAGAGGAGAGCGACCAAACTAATTAAGGGCATGGAGATGATGGAATACAAGGAAAGGCTTGAAAGACTAGGCATGTTTACATTGGAAAAGCGGAGACTAAGAGGGGATATGATCAACATCTACAAATATATAAGGGGACAATACACAGAGCTTGCGCGGGACCTGTTTTTGGTTAGATCAACACAGAGGACTCGTGGACACTCGCTCAGGTTAGAGGAAAGGAGATTCCGCACAATACGGCGTAAGGGCTTTTTCACGGTAAGGACAATACGTGTTTGGAATTCCCTGCCCGAGGGAGTTGTAATGGCGGAATCTGTCAACACCTTTAAGAATGGGTTAGATAAATTCCTAATGGATAAGGATATCCAGGGGTATGGTGCATAGTCATGCATTATAGTTACTATAAATAGGGATAAAATGTAACGGCTGACAGCAGCATCAGTCAGAAATTTTAGTCAAATCATCATGCATAGGACACCACAAATAGGTTGAACTCGATGGACAATTGTCTTTTTTCAACCTCAGATACTATGTTACTATGTTATGGCATCGGGCACCGCTCCAGGACCCTGGGCATCGGGCACCGCTCCAGGACCCTGGGCATCGGGCACCGCTCCAGGACCCTGGGCATCGGGCACCGCTCCAGGACCCTGGGCATCGGGCACCGCTCCAGGACCCTGGGCATCGGGCACCGCTCCAGGACCCTGGGCTTCGGGCACCACTCCAGGACCCCGGGCATCGGGCACCGCTCCAGGGGTTTGCAACTCTGCTACAACAGGAAAATCAAAAGAGGAGAGAAACATTCTCCTTTGGTTCCTGAATCTATAATGGGGCTCCCTAGCCCAAGGACCCCAATTATAGGACAGAGTGCTTTTTAGTGTGGGTTGTGTGACAAGTACCTCTGCCACAGTAGAGACAGGAGTAGGTCTTGTATCCTGACTCAACTTGGCCAGAGGGCAGGACTTGTCGCCACACTTTGGCTTGCGCAACTCACAGGTCTGCAGATAGTGGCCTAAACCCCCACAATATAGGCATAAATTTAAGTTTCTGCGACGCAGACGCTCCTCTTCTGAGAGCCTGGGCCGCAGAAAACTTTTAAACTTTTTCTCTCCAACTGAACCTGAGGATTCTCTTGTCACCATATTGTGAGCAAGAGTCTCTTTAGAGGTAGATGAACTATCAACGACTTCTGGCAAGATAAGCAAAATTTTAGTCAGAAGGTTTTGCAGTTGCTTTAAGGATTGCTGCAAAACTTCCAGTCGCTCAGGTTTCAAAGCACTGAAAGCAAAGTTCAGGGCTGAGAGAAACGCCTGCAGGGCTTGCATAGTTGGCATAGGAGGATTTTAAACTAGACAAGACAAGACTAAACTAGACTAGACAAGACAAGACTGGACTGGATTTTTTTTTTAAACTAGACAAGAAAATGACTGGATTCTGCACACTGAATTCTAGACAGGACTGGATTCTAAACACCGGACTGGATTCTGCACACTGAATTCTAGACAGGACTGGATTCTAAACACCGGACTGGATTCTGCACACTGAATTCTAGACAGGACTGGATTCTAAACACCGGACTGGATTCTGCACACTGAATTCTAGACAGGACTGGATTCTAAACACCGGACTGGATTCTGCACACTGAATTCTAGACAGGACTGGATTCTAAACACCGGACTGGATTCTGCACACTGATTTCTAGACAGGACTGGATTCTAAACACCGGACTGGATTCTGCACACTGATTTCTAGACAGGACTGGATTCTGAACGATTCTGCACACTGAATTCTAGACAGGACTGGATTCTAAACACCAGACTGGATTCTGCACACTGAATTCTAGACAGGACTGGATTCTAAACACCGGACTGGATTCTGCACACTGAATTCTAGACAAGACACTAGACCAAAAAAGAAAAAACTACTATTTAGCTTTGTTTCTTTTTTTTTGTATGGCTGGTGATAATGTTAGGTTCCTGGTGCTCAGAACAAGGGAGATGTTGCGTAGTGAGTCCAGAGCATCAGAACGTGACGCTGAAATAAGGTGTGGTGTGGAAATAGCCCCTAGCACCCTACCTCCATTGTTTCACCCGTGTGGTCAGTTCACGCCTGAGTGACTATGGTTTCTTGGGCCCACGGCAGCCACGTTTGAAGGGCGGATTAGGTCTGCCCAACTCCGATGCCCCCAGGTCTTAGGGTGAGACAAGGCGTGAACCGAGACAGGATAATAACAAGGGGACCTCTAACTAAAGCAAACAGAAGGCTAGGGGCTACTAACAACCCTAAACCTAAATACATGTGCGGCACGCCGCCAAAGGAAAAGAACAACAAAGGAAATGCTGTCCACACACCAACACTATACTGTTGTGTACCGGAGGTGACAGCATATGCAGAACCCTCTGCAAAACACCAGTGACAGATATAACCAAGGAATACAGCGGCCTAGGTCGACGGACGCGGCAAAGCCGCTACTCACGGAACTGGTACAAATACTGGCAAACGGACAGGAACCCCCAACGTAGCCGACACAGGCTCTCAGAACCAGAGGACAGGCAGAATCCCGAACGACAGACCGGTGGACACCAAGAAGCCAGATACTCGACCAGGAACAGACAAAGCCACAGGACTTCTGGACAGGAACGCTTCACGGCAGGACACTGGAACCGACACTGGATCCGACACTGGAACCGACACTGGAACCGACTAGACAGACACTGCTAGACAGGAGCTCAGGAACTGGCAGGAACTAGCTCAGAACTCAAGAACTATCACCAGCGTCTGTGTATTGCACTGAGCCAGAATATAACAGAGAGTCCTAATTAATTATGTCGTGCAGCTGCCCTGCTGCACAACTGAGAGGTGCAATTAACAGACAGGTGAGGCTGAACACATGGGAACAAGCTGCAATTACACAGACTCACCACCGGCAGCAAACAAGAGTCTTCTTAAACCAGAGCAACGGGAAATCCTGGCCTGCAAGACAACTATAAACATAAAATAAGGAAAACAGGAATGAACCACTACCTGTGGTTCATAACAGTACCCTCTCCTTAAGGGTGAGCTCCGAACACCCCATGACACCCACGGGCAACATAAACAGAAGTATAACATAAAATACATAACCAAAATGCAAAACAGGAATGAGCCACAGCCGTGGCTCATAACACCAAACATACATACTTACCTATGTTCCCACGAGGCTCGGTCCTCTTCTCCATGTAGAATCCTTGGGGGACCTGTGAAAAAAATTATACTCACATAATCCAGTGTAGATTCTGTCCTTTGTATAATCCACATACTTGGCAAAACAAAAAAACGGAAACCCGACCACGCACTGAAAGGGGTCCCATGTTTACACATGGGACCCCTTTCCCCGACTGCCAGGACCCCCCCTGACTCCTGTCAAAGAGGGTCCCTTCAGCCAATCAGGGAGCGCCACGTCGTGGCACTCTCCTGATTGGCTGTGTGCTCCTGTAGTGTCTGTGAGGCAGCACACGGCAGAGATACAATGTAGCGCCTATGCGTGTGGTTACTTTTGGTCAACTGCTGACCGCAAAGTTCCCACCATTGGATACAATGGAGCGCATTATACTTTCACGGTGTGTGTGTCCTGTTTTTTTGGGGGTATTTTTTTAGTAGTAGTACTACAGGTACCAGCGGCCCAGGTTTTCCACCGCATGCTGGTACTTGTGGTTCTCCAAGTACCAGCTTGCCGGGGAGGCTTGCTGGGACTTGTAGTACTGCTACTAAAAACAATATTCACATTTTTTACACTTGGCTATCAGTCCCCCATCCGCCGCCCTTGGATGGGGGGGACAGCCTCGGGCTTCACCCCTGGCCCTTGGGTGGCTGGAGGGGGGGGACCCCTTGATTTAAGGGGTTCCCACTCCTCCAGGGTACCCCGGCCAGGGGTGACTAGTTGGGTATGTAATGCCAGGGCCGCCGGGACCACTATAAAAGTGTCCCCCGGCTGTGGCATTATGTACCTAGCTAGTGGAGCCCGGTGCTGGTTTAAAAAATACGGGGGACCCCTACGCTTTTTGTCCCCCGTATTTTTGGAACCAGGACCAGGCGCAGAGCCCGGTGCTGGTTGATGAAATATGGGGGAACCCCTGTCATTTTTCCCCCCATATTTTGTCAACCAGGACCGGCTCAAAGAGCCCGAGGCTGGTTGTGCTTAGGAGGGGGGACCCCACGCAATTTTTTTCAGATTTTTAAAGACTTTAAACACCTTTTTAAGGTACACAATGAAGCCCTGCACGGATCTCACAGATCCGGACGGGATTCCTTGTGTTTTGTCAGGCAGTGTTTTACTCATCACTCCCGTAAAACACTGCCTGACATTACGAATCACATCGACATCGGAAAATACGAATTGTGAAAAGTTGGCAGCTTAGTGAATGACCGTGTCAGGATTCAAAAAGTTGCAGGAAAATGCACCCGATACCATTCGAGATCAAACACCCTTCAAAACGGCAAAAACACGAATCTTTGTAAATATACCCCCATGTGTGCGTGTGCTCCTCTGTGTGCTCATACCACGTGTGCGTGTGCTCCTCTGTGTGCTCATACCACGTGTGTGTGTGTGCTCATACCACGTGTGCGTGCGCTCCTCTGTTTGCTTATACTTGGTGTGCGTGTGCTCCTCTCTGTTCTCATACCATGTGTGCGTGTGCTCCTCCCTGTGCTCATACCATGTGTGCATGTGCTATTCTGTGTGCTCATACCACGTGTGCTCCTCTGTGTGCTCATACCATGGGTGCATGTGCTTCTCTGTGTGCTCATACCACGTGTGCTCCTCTTTGTGCTCATACCATGTGTGTGTGCTCCTCTGTATGCTCATACCATGTGTGTGTGTGCTATTCTGTGTGATCATACCACGTGTGTGTGTGCGCCTCTGTGTGCTCATACCATGTGTGCGTCTGCTCCTCTGTGTGCTCATACCACGTGTGCATGTGCTCCTCTGTGTGCTCATACCACGTGTGCGTGTGCTCCTCTGTGTGCTCATACCACGTGTGTGTGTGCTCCTCTTTGTGCTCATACCATGTGTGCGTGTGCTCCTCTCTGTGCTCATACCATGTGTGCGTGTGCTATTCTGTGTGCTCATACCACGTGGGCTCCTATGTGTGCTCATACCATGGGTGCGTGTGCTTCTCTGTGTGCTCATACCACATGTGCTCCTCTTTGTGCTCATACCATGTTTGCGTGTGCTTCTCTGTGTGCTCATACCATGTGTGTGTGTGCTCCTCTGTATGCTCATACCATGTGTGTGTGTGCTCCTCTGTATGCTCATACCATGTGTGCGTGTTCTCCTCTGTGTGCTCATACCATGTGTGCTTGTGCTCCTCTGTGTGCTCATACCACGTGTGCTCCTCTATGTGCTCATACCACGTGTGTGTGTGCTCCTCTGTATGCTCATACCACGTGTGTGTGTGTGCTCCTCTGTGTGATCAAACCACGTGTGTGTGTGTGCTCCTCTGTGTACTCATACCATGTGTGCGTGTGCTCCTCTGTGTGCTCATACCATGTGTGCGTGTGCTCCTCTGTGTGCTCATACCATGTGTGTGTGTGCTCCTCTCTGTTCTCATACCATGTGTGCGTGTGCTATTCTGTGTGCTCATGCCACGTGTGCTTCTCTGTGTGCTCATACCACGTGTGCTCCTCTGTATGTTCATACCATGTGTGCGTGTGCTATTCTGTGTGATCATACCACGTGTGTGTGTGCTCCTCTGTGTGCTCATACCACATGTGCGTGTGCTCCTCTGTGTGCTCATACCACATGTGTGTGTGCTCCTCTGTGTGCTCATACCACATGTGCGTGTGCTCCTCTCTGTTCTCATACCATGTGTGCGTGTGCTCCTCTCTGTGCTCATACCATGTGTGCGTGTGCTATTCTGTGTGCTCATACCACGTGTGCTCCTATGTGTGCTCATACCATGGGTGCGTGTGCTTCTCTGTGTGCTCATACCACGTCTGCTCCTCTTTGTGCTCATACCATGTTTGCGTGTGCTTCTCTGTGTGCTCATACCACGTGTGCTCCTCTGTGTGCTCATACCATGTGTGCGTGTTCTCCTCTGTGTGCTCATACCATGTGTGTGTGCTCCTCTGTATGCTCATACCACGTGTGTGTGTGTGCTCCTCTGTATGCTCATACCACGTGTGTGTGTGCTCCTCTGTGTGCTCATATCACGTGTGCGTGTGGTCCTCTGTATGCTCATACCACGTGTGTGTGTGTGTGTGTGTGGTCCTCTGTGTGCTCATATCACGTGTGCGTGTGCTCCCCTGTGTGCTCATACCACATGTGCGTTTGCTCCTCTGTGTGCTCTTACCATGTGTGCGTGTGCTCATACCATGTGTGCGTGTGCTCCTCTGTGTGCTCATACCATGTGTGCGTGTACAACATCCCCACTATAAACCTGCACTTTAGTATATATACCCCAATGTGTCTGTGTTAGTGTCACCACCTCATCCCATTAATTCTGGACACATTAATTACACAGATTCTGTGGCTGGCTGACTTCAAGACTCCATGTCACCTGGGTTTTAATCAGCCACAGAACCTGTGTAATTAATATGGGTCCAGAATTAAAGGGATGAGGTTGTTACCCTAGTCTGTGTGTATGCTGTGTGATTGTATACGCAATGTGTATACATGCTGTATGGGTGTACCTTACCTGTGTGTCTGCATACTCGTGTGTGTGTTTGGTGACCTGCATGTGTTACATGCGTAGTTGGTGTCACATATATGCCCAGCTGGCATTTCCTATGTTCCAGGCTCACAGACGCTCACAGGACAGCAGTGAAGGTCACACGGCGCATGCAGTACTTCGTCGCTCGCAGGAAATTCCAGGTACCATACACAACGAGCCCTGTTATACTTATATCTCACACACTATCTCATTACTGCAGTATAGTATACTGATCCCACTATCTCATTACTGCAGTATAGTATACTGATCCCACTATCTCATTACTGCAGTATAGTATACTGATCCCACTATCTCATTACTGCAGTATAGTATACTGATCCCACTATCTCATAAACCTCACACGTCAGATGCATCCACGCGCCACTCAAGCACACTTATCTTATAAAATAAAGACACAACAACTGTAATTGGCGTGAAAGGGGTCAGCTTTTATTTTTCTGACTGATAGGGAGGCCTATTAAATACTAAGACTAAAATGCAGACTTCCCTCTCTAACTAAGGTGGCGGGGAGAAGAACGGTTAAGCATGATAAACGTAACATGGGTGATCAATGTTATAATACAGAAAAACAAGCAATAAAAAACATATGTATGAGGGAGCCTTCTGCCCCAGATGTTCCGGGATCGGCCTCCTGCCTCCATCCCAGACATCGAAAATCAAAAATCCAAGGACAGGGGTCGGCCTTCTGCCACTACCCCTGCCCCACCAACAGTTGCAGGGACGGAGGTACGCTCCGCCCCTACATGGTAAAAATTGGGCCACCGGCCCCGCCATCCACATATGTTTATACCAGTTATATGGACCCACTTGGTAAAGCAATGCCCGTAAACTAATTATAAAACTATAAAATTTACCTAAAAGTACACCCAAACTTACTAACCTTGAACTCATAATTAAAATTAAGTAACCGTTCAGAAACCGGCCACCAAAAGCCGACACAATGAACCCGACTGTAGAACAAAAATAAAATAAAAACCAAAACCAAGTCCCCAGGGCGGGAGGGCGGGTCATGAGAAGAGCTGAAAAGAGGGAGGAAGTACCATGTCAGCAGCCTATATGTATGACAGGCCAGCCCCTATACATGATCCAGCCAATCAGCCCCTCGGACCCTCTCTCCACGTTCCTCCCTCCACAAAACATTAACCCCTTCCAAGCCAAGGTGAATGCACTGAGTGGCGCTGAGGAAGCCCCGACGGTTCGTTTATGCTGCTATGGTCACAGTATGTTCCCTACGCAGTCTTAAACCTCACACGTCAGATGCATCCACGCGCCACTCAAGCACACTTATCTTATAAAATAAAGACACAACAACTGTAATTGGCGTGAAAGGGGTCAGCTTTTATTTTTCTGACTGATAGGGAGGCCTATTAAATACTAAGACTAAAATGCAGACTTCCCTCTCTAACTAAGGTGGCGGGGAGAAGAACGGTTAAGCATGATAAACGTAACATGGGTGATCAATGTTATAATACAGAAAAACAAGCAATAAAAAACATATGTATGAGGGAGCCTTCTGCCCCAGATGTTCCGGGATCGGCCTCCTGCCTCCATCCCAGACATCGAAAATCAAAAATCCAAGGACAGGGGTCGGCCTTCTGCCACTACCCCTGCCCCACCAACAGTTGCAGGGACGGAGGTACGCTCCGCCCCTACATGGTAAAAATTGGGCCACCGGCCCCGCCATCCACATATGTTTATACCAGTTATATGGACCCACTTGGTAAAG
This sequence comes from Pseudophryne corroboree, assembly GCF_028390025.1. Lineage (NCBI taxonomy): Eukaryota > Metazoa > Chordata > Amphibia > Anura > Myobatrachidae > Pseudophryne > Pseudophryne corroboree. Next base: position 820,016,351 of record NC_086449.1, on the reverse strand, counting down.
CAATGCCCGTAAACTAATTATAAAACTATAAAATTTACCTAAAAGTACACCCAAACTTACTAACCTTGAACTCATAATTAAAATTAAGTAACCGTTCAGAAACCGGCCAACTGCCAGGTTACCAACCTGCCACCGCCACCTACTCCGAAAAGACTAACTAAAGGGACCTAAAAAGCAGAACAAAACTAACTAAAGAGACATAAAAGTAGAATACGGACTAATGCAACGAAACCCAAGAAAACTACCTAAAGGTACCTAAGAATGTGAATAAGGTCCCCCAAGAAGATCAGTATACCAGCCGGCCGCGGGTGCCGCCCGGAGCCAGTCCCGCAGGCTGTCCCCAGCGGAGGCCTCTACGCCCCCACCAGCGCACAGACCGCAGCTTTGGCCGGGCCAGCCCAGACACGAACAGCCCGTAGATGTATGAATGGCCGTCAAATCATATAAAGTGCGGACCTAACCGCCGTCCTGCAAAAGAAGGGTGTAACGCAGGTTAAAAAGCAAAATAAATATAGTATGAGTAGTAGATGGGCAACCTAACTGCGTCCCTAACGGGGAGGGGGTTTTGGGGGGAAGGGTCGCCCAATTTGACTTGAGGCAAAAACACAAAACTTCGTTAGCCGGCAAAAGCCGTAATTAAAACCAACGATAAAACAAAAATTCCTCAAGGCCCCCGCAATCGCAAAGTGCAACTGCGGCGAGCGGCTAGTCCTCAAAGGGGCGCACTGGGAGGAAAAGGCCTGATATAGCGTATGACTGCACCAGACCTCCACCTACCCAGTGCCCGGACTTCGACTTCGGACCAACCCGCCGCAGCGGCTGCTGGCGCAGCGCCGATGCGGAAAGAGTGAGTCCCAGTGTCGGCCGGAGATAGACCCAGGTACAAAAAACAACGTTCCAAAACCGACCGGGAGTGATATCTGGACAACCGGGAACCGTCACGATGGACGAGCTAACCGGTGGGCATTGGAGGCCGAAGGGACGAATAAGCCCGGGCCGCGGGCACTGAACAATTGCCCCGCGCATGAGCCTGACCCATTCGAACCCACAGCCCCCTGCCGACTACGTCCGTCTTGGAGCGCTGAATCCGACACCACAAACCGCCGGGGCATACGACGACGCAGGCCGCCAGCACGGGCGAGGCTGAAGTCCGAGAGACGGACCCCAGCTCACCCATCCTGAGCGTACCGTGGAAAGGACATCGTAAAGGCCGCCACGAAGAGGCGAGCCCGTATCCCCAATATCGTATCCCCGTATCGTGAGCGCTGAATCCAAAACCCCAAACCTTCGGGGTGTGCGTCGACGGCCTTTATTGACTGAACGGAAGGCCTATTAAATCTAAACTTGTATTAAAAAACTCCCTGTCCAACTAAGGGACGGTTGAAAATAGTTATCACACATAGCAGAAAGCAGACAGCACAGGAAAATAAAATATCTCAAAATATAGTTGAAATAATAACCTAAATGTTGGAGGGCCTTCTGCCCCGATGTTCTGGGATCGGCCTTCTGCCACCATCCCTAAGGGCCTGCTACCCAGATGTTATGGGATCGGCCTTCTGCCACCATCCCTGAGGGCCTGCTACCCAGATGTTATGGGCCACATAGCAGACGGCAGACATCTCCGGAAAATAAGATATCTCAAAATCATAATTGAAATAATAACCTAAATGTTGGAGGGCCATCTGCCCCGATGTTCTGGGATCGGCCTTCTGCTACCATCCCTAAGGGCCTGCTACCCCCGATGTTCTGGGATCGGCCTTCTGCTACCATCCCTAAGGGTCTGCTACCCCGATGTTATGGTATCGGCCTTCTGCCACCATCCCTGAAGGCCTGCTACCCAGATGTTATGGGATCGGCCTTCTGCCACCATCCCTGAGGGCATGCTACCCAGATGTTATGGGATCGGCCTTCTGCCACTATCCCTGAGGGCCTGCTACCCAGATGTTATGGGATCGGCCTTTTGCCACTATCCCTGAGAGCCAGCTATCCAGATGTTATGGGATCGGCCTTCTGCCACCATCCCAGCCATCCCGAATCCAAAGCAACTATGGGCCATCTGCCTTGTGAGGGGTCTTACCCACTATGGCCCCTCTCCAGAAGGTAGGGATTCGGCCAGATAGGCCGTAAAAGTTGCAGGAGCCAAAGACTTGTGGGCTAAATCCTCCAATCCGCACACAGAAGCAGGACAGAAGTCCCCTTGGATTAGAGTTGCAGGAGCTAACTGCCGAAACCACTGCCAGTCGCCGCGAGAAAGGGTATCATCAATTTCGTTGCGCTCGGCCGGGACATGCTTGTCTCGCAACGTAATGTTGTTCACCCAGCATAGCAAGACTATCTGTGCGAAGACCCGCAGTCCAGCAAGGATGTGGACTCCTGCCTAATGATGGCAAAAAACCACGGCCAAATTGTCGCCCCAGAAGACCACCTGTCTGTTATGCAGGGCATAGCGCCAGAGCGCCACTGTGCCCAGTATGGGAAAAAAAAAAAAACATCCAGCAACAGCAAGAATCGCAAGCACCAGAGGCGTCCGTGAAAAGCTCCAGAGAGAAGGTGAAACGAACTAGAAATCCGTCCAAATACGTAAATCCCT